>NW_017731393.1:3710744-3726670 GCF_001890085.2 Hipposideros armiger
TCTCAACATACCAGTACTTACCGGACTTGCATCCTTGAGAGTCACCATGACTCCACAGGACACTGAGGGGCTCCCTACCCACCCCCCAGCGTTGACAGCACAGGGGCCTGGAGGCCCATGACAAGGAGAGGGGGCGCCAAGAGACACTGGGCAAGTCCGAGACCCCCAGGGCACGGTGACAAGTGACTGAATGTTCCCACCAGACCGTCGCGCTCTTGCCACGGGGAGGAGACCCTTCCCCCACACCGTCCCCCTCTCACCTTTCCCCACCCCCCACAATAAAGCAGAATAAAAGATTATCTGACTTTGTGGTTTGTTCTGAAGGTGGAGGGTTGGGGGCAAGCAGGAAAGAAGAAGGGGACAAGTGGAGGAGGGAGAAGGGGGGGGACGGCATGGTGAGGGCTGGGCTTCTCCCCTGAAACAGGCCCCGCCTGGTACCTGACACACAATCTGGAAGAAGGGTTGGGGGGCACAGAAGATACACTGGAAGCTACTTCTTCTTAAGGGTGCAAAGTAGGGATGCCAGAAATCCAAGTCCTCCCACTGGCCTGAGCCTTCTTCCCACAGGAGAACTGAGGGGTGGGCAGGCTGTGCTCTACCTCCTAACTCAGGGTCTGAGCACCAAGGAGCCCCCGTTCAGGTTATTCTCCCATCATCGCCCACCCAATGGAGAAGGCCAAGGACACTCTGTCCTAAAAGTGGCAAAATGGCTCTACGGAGGGGGAGGGGGTCCCGAGGGAGCACGGGCAGCAGGGAGGGTGGCACTCACTCACTCAGGGTTCACGCATGCGACAGACCCCCTGATCCACACCTCCCTGTCTGGCTTTGGGCCCCGTCTATCCATCAGCAGCCTCTGACGTCAAAGAGCACCCCTGCCCCCACCCCTGCACATGGGACACTGGGACATTGTGGACCACTCCCAGCATGACCTGGAACCTCAGCTGAAAGAGTGGGTCCAACAGTGTGCTCTGTCATGGACCTCAGGTCTGCCCTCTTAGCACGGAATCTGCCCTGATGGATGGCACCATGAAATCACCAAGCAGATCTCAGGTTCAAAGGTCAGGGGTGTTGTGGGGCCTGACTTCCCATCCCCTCAAAGGCCGGGCCCTCCCCACCCATCCTAAGGAAAGCTACACCCCACTGACCCCCGAGGTCTGCGCCCTCCCTGGTCCCACTCCATTCTCATTCCCTGTGCCCTCACTGTTCCCCAGGGTCGACTGGCTGTCATCCACCCATCCATCGGTCTGAGGCATCTACCCCTGACGGCAGCACCAAGAGATCATGGTCAGGACCTCCAGGTTCAGAGCCAGGGGCTCAGCTATACTTCTGGACTTCTCCCCACCCCCGCCCAGTCCCCTGCTGACTGGCTGCACACCTCTGTCCCAGCCTCAGCCTCCTCGTCTGCTAATAGGACCTGTCAGGGCTGTGTGACAATGCAAAGGGTCATTAAGGAAGTGCTAGACACAGCCAGCACTCGGAGTTCCTGTCTCCATCACCACCCATGCATGGTCTTCCACTGCCAATTGTCCAGGATGAACTTGGAGAAACCAAGGCCCAAACAGGGCAGGCGACCTGCTGGTGGCCGAGCAGCCGGGAACACAGCCAGGACCGGAGCCCTCCCGGGGCCCCTGCTCTTACCCGGGGCCACACCGCGCCGCCATACCCACAATGCACACCTATGGTCACAGGGCACAGAAACCACCCCTCCAAAGAGCTGGCATCGCGGTGGCCCCAGGTGCCAAAGGCACAACATCTGTCTCCTGACAGCCCCTGACAGCAGCCCCAAGAGGCCACAGCAGGTCCCATGGGTCAAGGCCAGTGGCTCAGCTGCAAGAACTCCAGCGTCCCCTTGGCCCCACTGACTCGCTGAGTGACCCTGACTAGTGGCTTTCCAGTCTTCAGGGCCATTTTCCCATCATCAAATGGGGGGTGTGGTGAGAGGTGAAAGGAATTATGGGGGCAACAAGACAATCTCCAAGGGCCCTTGGTTCCTAAAGTCCCTTCTGTGTCCCAGGTGATGCTCTTCTAGGTACTCCCGAATCCTTCGGCGTGAACTCCTTCGGGGCAGAGGCTGGGGTCACGGTGAGGAGGCCACAGAGCACTGACCCCTTTCTCAGGCTGCCCCTGGGGGTCCCAGGGGCTGGACCCCCCAGGGCAAACCAATGTGCCTCCTAGGTAGGAGATGCTCTGGGAGACTGAGGGATGGACAGATGACCCCTCATGTCCCTGCAGCCCAGGGCAGCTCAGGTGGAGGCACAATGGGAAACCTTCTCAGGCTAAGGCCAAATAAAGAATTTGTCACCAAACAATCAGCCCTGCCCCTCAGTGAGGAGTCCACACGCCCACGAGAATGCACACATCTTCTACTGTGACACGCACACACGTGCGCACACACACATACAAACAGATAGACCAATGGGGCTGCCAGCACAATGCTGGCCAGTGCCTCCCACATCAGCATAGTGATGCCCTGGCCTCAATGGGCCCCCTTTCCCAGTCCAGCCAGAGGGGGATTTATCCCCATTTACAGAGAAGAGAGGCAGCCCCAGGCCAAGGAAAACTACTGACAAGGCAAAAACATTGGGTGATGAGGTCCCTGTCTTCCAAGAAAAAGAATTTAAAAAACACAATACAAACCTTTTTTGCCCTGAAAGAAAAGAAAAGAAAAAAAAAGAAAAAAAAAAGAGTTAGTATTAAATGACATGCTAGGTTATGACATCGTGGCCACCACAAAAAGGTGACAGCTCATACACGTGTCTGGGTCCTCTGGACAACAGGCGCCCAGCACACAAGCATATGGCCACGCCAGGTCACAACTAAATGTACCCATGTGCTCCCTCCGCCACCCCCCAGATCACTGGCATCCACTGGGCTCTGACACCATTCAAGGGACCAGGGGACCCCCAAGTTCTACCCCAGGTAAGGTTGCCAACCCCTCTCCCCCCTCCCAGACCACCCCTGCAGGTGCCCTGAGTGCTCGAGCCTCCAGACCTGAGCCCAGTTCTGAAACGTGCAACAGCACACATGCCCAGGCAGCTGCTGGCTACTCACCACTCAGGGCTAAGTCTGCCCTTCCCTCGCAGGTGGCCAAAGGTCCAATTAGGGGCTCTTGACGCAGGCGTCCATGTGAGGGGTACGGTAAGAGGTAGAGAAGCTTACGGCCCCTCCCCACCCACCCATGGGAGCAGCCCCGGCCTGCTCCCCAAGAGAAACAGAGAAAGGCAACACTCAGAGCCCATGCCTCACCCCCACCCCCGTCCAGGACCCTGCTGCTGGCCAGCAGCAACCCTCATCCTGACCCCTGACAGAGTCTTCCAGAACAAAGGACTTGTTTCTGAAACACCTTCAATCTAAGAATTCACAGTCACCCAGGCAGCCAAACCCAGGCCTCCATGGAAGGTCAGTTTAGCTCGGACCAAAGACAAAGGAAAACATCATTAGAAGAGAGAGGGTGGGTGGGCAGGGCAGGCCTCGGGCAGGCAGTGGGGCTCTTGGCTCAGGAGAGGCAGGGTCAGAAGAGAGGCAGCGCCGTGTTCTGACCACCCCCTACCACTTCCCACGAAGCTGTTCCCAATGTGAAGTGCTGGGCCTCCCCCACCCGTCACTGTGGGAGCCTGCTGAACACGTGGACTCGGCCCCAGCCCCACCCTTCAGGTCCCAGAAACCAGTGCCCGGGGTTCTGGAGAACCCCTGTCCCGTGTGTCACACACTGTCCACTCTTCGAGATCCTGTTTATATCAAAGGGCACCCTGAGTGGGATAAAGGCCTTTCCTTGGCCTACATTGAGGCCTCCCGTGCTGGGACCTCCATTCCCCTTGTCACATGTCCTGCTCCAACACACTCCACCCAAAAAGGCACACACAACATACTCCTGCCTCTCCGTGAAGTCGCCCACCTTTGTTTCAGCTGCCCCTTCCTCAGGAAGGCCCTCCTGACTCAGCCAGGACCTCCTGATGCCATGAAGGACCAAAGATGCACAGGTAGGCGGAGGGGAGACGCGAGGGGAGGAATTGAGAGGGAGACAGGGAAGCGGGGGTGGGGGGCACGCAGGAAAGGGGAAAGGAGCCATGGCCTCTCCTATCCTACCCCAATGGCTTCTTGCTGTGGACAAGGCCTCCCCTGCCCTGCCACCCACACGTGTGCCTGGGCTGGCTGCATGCACAGCTGGTTAGTGGGTTAATGATTCCACAGGGGTTTGGCATGGGTCCTCTCCCACCATGCACCTGAGTTAGTGAGGGACACCAAAGATGAGGCTATGGCCCAGAGGGACATTGCTCTAGCCCCCTTGGGCACCCAGTCTGGGCAGGGATGGACAAGGGGAAAAACAGGGCACCTGCTATCAGCTCTAACTAAAGGAGGCAGAACCCAGAGTTAGGAGTCCTGGGGGAGCTGGGGATGTCTCCGGATGGTTGAAGGAGAGAGGAAGCAGCCGCCTGTGAAGGGCCTCAGCCTCCTGGTCATGAAAAAGGCCTGGGGAGAGGCTAAGGCCCCTCAAGGAGACCCTCCTCCTGTGGCCGCAGGAAGGATCAGCCTGCCCTGTCTGAGCCCCGCCTCCAGTCCCAGGAACAAGGGGCGCAGTCTTGCCAACACCTGCCTATCTTTCCCGGAGCTGGGTCCTCTCAGGGGGCTCCCTACGGGAGCACAGCACAGCCCCCTCAGCGGTCTCCCGGATCCACTCCTGGCCTGTCTGCTCTTGGCCACCAAGTTAGAAGGTGACCCTGGACCCAGCGCTGGGGAGTGACCCACTGGAGGCACAGCCTTGCCCTCTGAGGAGGGGGTCTCAGAGATGGCCCAGCCCCAGGCGCTCCCCCCCTCCAGGACCTTGGGGAGCTGCATACGAGAGGAGAGAAGAGCATGCTGGGAAGAGGTTGGCGGGCAGCACAAGCTTGAGGACACGCCCCGTTGCAGCCAGGGGTGCAGAGGAGGGTCCGGGGCTGCGCTGGTTGAAGGGGATGAAGAAAGGCATCATCTAGGCGCTGGATAACTGGGCATCAACTCCTGGATGAGGCCGTTCTCACCCCCCTCCTACTTACTATGGCCGCAACCCTCCTCTTGGAAGCGCACTGCAAGCACCCGGATGACGGGTGGGACTCCTGCTGCTAGTGGTTAGAGCAGCGATAGCAAGGGACAGCCAGCCCAGGCAGCATGGCCCACTGCTGGGGGCCTGTGACATGGTGGTACTGCTCACCTCGCCCAGCCTTGCGCTGCCACTGCCTCCTCTGGCCAGGGCCAGGGTCTTCCTTAGCTGGGCTCCAAGAGAGGTCCAGAAGACAGCAAAGAGGGGCCAGATCATAGAGGTGGGGGGCACCGGGTTGGGGGGCATGCCTGATGCTGGCACAGGAACTGTGAGTGGACATCAGGGGTCTAGCCCCACCCCCTCTCCAGCTTTCTGCTCCCAACGCTTTTCCAGCCTCACCTCCTGCGTCTGAAACAGGGCTCAGTGGGCACCTCTGGGACCCGATGAGGAGTCACTGAGCCCAACCGGAGCTTAGTTTCCCTGAGAAGGACTGTGGATGAGGGGTTGCCTAGAGTTGAGGACAGGGGATGGGAGTATGGGGGTGACAGCTAAAGGCCATGGGATTTCCTTTAGGGGTGATAACGTTCTACAATCAAATGCGTTGATGGTTGCACATATCTGTGTATATATTAAAAAACATTGAATTGTGTACTTTAGTGGATGGATTGTATGTATCTAGAAACCCCAATAAAGTTGTTTAAAATAGAGCGTCCCCTGTGCTCGCTTCGGCAGCACATATACTAAAATAGAGCGTCCCTTGCTCCTGGACGTCTTTCTTGCCCTCCATGTCCACTTTCCTGTGCTACCGGTCTCACCATTAACTCACCAACCGCCAACACCAGACACAAAAGTGGTTGGTGGTCATTAAATATCAAATATTAGGAGAACTGGGCATGGAGGGAAAGGGTATGCATATGAGGAGGGGCTCCATGTGACACACGGTGGGGAGGGGCTCCATGTAACATACAGGTGAGGAGGGGCACCATGTGACATACAGGTGAGGAGGCGCTCCATGTGACACACGGGTGGGGAAGGGCTCCATGTGACACATGGGTGAGGAGGGGCTCCATGTGACACATGAATGGGGGAAGGATATAATAGGACACACAGATGAAGGGCCTCAGTGTGACACATGGGTGGAGAAGGAAAGCCATGTAACACATGAGTGGGGGAGGAACTCAGGGTGACACGTGGGTGAAGGAGGGGCTCCATGAGATACATGAGTGGGGGAGAAAGTCTGTGTGACACACAAGTGGAGGAAGGACTCCATTATGATACATGAGTAGAGAAGGGACTCAATGTGATACGTGTTAGGGTGGGGTTCAGTGTGACATACGCATGCAGGAAGAGCTCAGAGTGACACTTGAGTGGGGAAGGAGCTGTGGGTAACACATGAGTGGGGGAAGGACTCAGTGTGACACGAGTGGGGGCTCAGTGTGACACATGGGTGAAGGAGGTGCTCTATGTGACACGTAAGTAGGGGAGGGAGTCTGTGCGACTCATGAGTGGAGAAGGGAGCTCAGTGTGACACGACTGGTGAATGGGGACAATGCGACACATAGATGGGGTAGCAATCCACGTTAACACATGAGTGGGCAGGATCAGTGTGACATATAAGTGGTGGGACTCAGAGAGAGACAGGAGAAGAGGGGCTCGGTGTGACACCAGGAGGGAAGGGACTCTGTATGACACATGAATGTGGGCGTGGTTGGACACATGGGTGGAACAGGGGCTCTATGTGGCACATGGGCAGAGAAGGGGCTCTGTGTTTCACATGGGTAGGGAAGGGACGCAGTGTCACACAAGGTAGGGGGAAAGACTCAGTGTAGCATATGAATGAAGCAGGGGATTAGTAGAACACATGGATGGGAGAGGATACATGAGTGGGGGCTGTGTGTGACACGTGGGTAGAGAAGAGGCTCCACGTGACACATGAGAGGCAGAAGGCTCAATGTACCACATGTGTGGGGAAAGGGCTGCATGTGACATGAGTTGGAAAGGGACTTAGTACGACATGAGTGGGGGGCTCAGAGTAGCACATGGATGGAAGAGGGACTCCATGTGACACATGACAGGGGAAGGGCTCATGTAACACTAGGGTAAAGAATAGGTTCCATGTGACACAAGTGAGGGAGTGACTCAGTGTAACACATGAGTGGGGGAAGGGGCTTAATGTGACACGTAAATAGGGTTGAGAAACTAAGTGTTCCACAGAAATGGAAGAAGTGCCTGGTGTGACACATGGGTGGAGACAGGGTTCAATGTGACACATGAGTAGGGAAGGAACTCAGTGTGACTCATGAGCGGGGGACCTTGGCGTATCACATGCATGAAGGAGGTGCTTTATGAGACACCTGAGTGGAGCTGGACTCAGGGTGACATGAGTGGAAGAGAGGTTCAGTTGACACATAGTGGGGGGACAGAGTTACACATAGATGGGGGAGACTCAATATTTCACACTAGTGAGTAGGCTACGTGTGACAAGTCAGAGAGGGGCTCCATGTGACACATGAGAAAGGGAGGGCTCAGTGTGACACATGGGTCGGGGTCTTGATGTGACATGAGTCACAGGGGTGAAGGAAATGCTGTATGTGACAGATAAGTGGGGGACGTTATGTGACATATGGGTGGAGGAGGGGCTCCATTTGATGCATGAGAGGAGGAGGCGCTCAATGCAACACATGGATGAAGGAAGGTGATTAGTTTGACACAAGTGGGGGAGGGACTCGGCGCTGCACATGGGGGAAGAAGGGCTCAGTGTGTCACATGAATGGGAAAAGGTCAATGTGACACATGGATGGGAAAGAACGCAGCGTGACACGTGAGTGGAGAAGGTGCTCTCTGTGACATCAATTGGGGGAGAGACTTCATATGATGCATTAAGGGGGGAGGGACCCAGTATGAAGCATGAATAGGGGGAGGCCATTCGTGACACATGAATGGGGGGCTCAGTGTGACACACAGGTGGAAGAGGGGCTTAATGTGAACATGGATGGGGACTGGCTTCATATGACACATGAGTAGAGGATGGGCTCAGTGTGACACATGAGGGAGGAGGTGCCTAGTGTAACACATGGATAGGAGAAGCGGTTTAGTGTGACTCATCTGTGGGGGGAGGGGCCTCAGTAACATGGGTGCTGCAGGGGTTCTACGTGACACATGAGTGTGGGAGGGGCTCAGGGCAACATACAAATGGATAATGGGCTCAGTGTGGCCCATGGGTGGGATAGGGACTCAAGTATGACACTTGAGTGAGGGGGCTCAGTGTTACATGTGGGTAGAAAAGGGGTATCATGTGACACATGGGTGGCAGAGGGGCTCAGGAGGATGCTGGGGGACCTATATGATACATAAATGAGGAGGGGCTCCATAAGATACATGAGTAGGGGAGGGGCTCAATGTTAGGCAAATTTGGGGGAGGAGCTCAGTGTGCCACATGAAAAGGGGAGGGGCTCAGTGTGACATTGAGGTGAGGGTTCTTGGTGTGACAAATGGGTGTAGCAAGGATTCCATGTGACACATGAAAGAGGAAGGGACTCAGTGAGACACAGGTTGAGAAAGGGGGCTCAGATGACACATGAGTGAGGAAGGGACTCAGTGTGACACATGAGTGAAGGAGGTGCTCTATGTAAGGCAAGGGACTCTATGATACATGAGTAGGGGAGGGGCTCAGGGTGACACAAGGGTGGGAGAGAGACCTGATGTGAACATGGGTAGGGAGGAGATCCACATTACACGAGTAGAGGATTGGTTCAGTGTAACATGTAGTGAGGGTGGTGCTCAGTGTTACACATGGGTGGGAGAGGGGCTCAGGGGGGTGCTAGAGGACCCCCATGTGACACATGGGTGGGGGAAGGCTCAGTGTGACACACAAATGGAAAAGAAGTTCAGTATGGCCCATGGGTGGGATACAGACTCAAGTGTGACATTCGAGTGAGGGGGCTCCATGTAACGAATGGGTGAAGAGGGATATCCTGTGACACATGGGTGGGGGAAGGCTCAGTGCTACTCATGGATGGAAGGAGGGGCGACGTGAGACACATACATGGGGACTAGACTCAAGTGTGACACATGATTGGAGGAGTCAGTGTGACACATGAGTTGGGGAGAGGCTCAGTGTGACCCACTAGTAGGAGAGGGGCTCGGTGTGTCACATGAATGGAGGAGGGGCTCAGTGTGACCAGAGTGGGAGGGGCTTAGTTGGCACTGGCACCTGGAGTGGTTTCTACCCTCAGGAACAGGCCAGAGGAGCAGCCCCTCCCAACGGGAGTGATGGATGGAGAAACGGTGGGCCACCCAGGGACCCACCTCATCCCTGAAAACCCCAGGCAGTCTACACACATCACATTAATTCTGACTCAGAACCAAGCGGAAATGGACAAATAAACAATCCTAAAAGTTACAGAAGTTCATCCGCCAAAGGCAGAATTCCAAATTAGCAATCTTGAAACATCTAAGACCACCAAGGTCCCAAAAACTAAGTCCACCCCAATCCTTAAAGGGGTCCTTTTAAGACATTTAGCCATCCTCATACCCCACAAGCCCATGCCCCTCCTCCCAGAACATCCACAGGATCTTCATGGGCACCAGAGGGTCCCAGATTCTGGCTCTCCAAGACCTAGAAATTTCCAAAATGGGTATGTGACAGCCAAGCAAAGATATTAAAATCAATAGACAATACACCATCATGACTATTATCATTTTAGAGAATAAAAATACGTATATTGTAAAAGCCCAAAGTAGCAAGGACATGGCTCAGAATTTTACAATGGAGTAAATTTTGCTTTACAAAAAATTCACTGCCTTGTCCGCCATTTTCTGATTTTACCCCAGAGACATGACCAGTTCATCAGACGGGCCCACCCCTCACCACCCCCAGTAACACCTCCTCCTCCAAAGCACATTCCAGCTCTCAAACCCTGCCTTGAACCACTCCAGAGCTGAGCAATGAGAAGTGAAGGTTCTCCTCCCCCTCAGCTTCCCGTCATTCATTCATTCATTCACTCATTCATTTCAACTTTGGTGGAAAGAAAACAAATTTGGTCCTTGACCCTCCAACTGAGTTCTGACACATGACACTCAGGGAACCCATCTGAGCATCAGTTTTACCATCTAAACAAGGGGATGATGTGAACAACATCAAAGGATCTGGGTAGGATTGAGTGATCTCCAACAAAGGGGACAGCAAGGAGGCTGGCCCAGAGGACGAGGTGCAGAGTGCAAGGAGCCAAGGCTCCTGAGGGGCAGAAACCACCCCAGGGGCCTGGGAGGGGGGACCCTGTGGGAAAGCTGGAGGGCCTGAGCTCCTGGCACCATATCTGAGATGTCAGCCACCAGCAGGGAAGGAAGAGGGTGCATGTAACCTCTGCTTCCAGGCCCTGCTCAGAAGACCTTGGCTGAGCTCCCCGCCCCTACCCCTGCCCCCAACAAGTCAGTTCGCCCTTCTCTGCACCAAGTCCCCAAGGCTCTCTGCCATCCACCGGCTCTTGTGCGTCTCCCCGAGGCGTGCACTTTCAAGGGCAATGTCCGCTTACTCGATGCCTGGCACAGGGCCTGGCACACAGTAGACCTTCACCGAATGTGCAAACGAATGAATGAAAGCCTACCATGTACAAGGCCCTGGAGGCCAGATGAGCCCGAAGCGAGGATGATGGAGGTGAGGCAGATGATGGATGGGTGATGGCCAGGTCCACAGTGATGGAGATGAGATGCTGTGGTCAGGATGACAGAGGCCAGGTGGAGGGGGGGAGACCCTGAGAGGACCCGCCCTCGGGGAAGGACGGGCCGGACCTTGGGACCCCGAACTTGCAGGTAATGTAGTAAGCAGTGCTGGGAGAGGGGAGCCCGGAGGATGGAGCCCATGGTGACAGACATGCGTGAAATGGACCCCCTAAAAGACTAGAGCGGGAGGAGGAGGAACCCAGGACCCACAAGCTGGGCCTGG
Source organism: Hipposideros armiger (assembly GCF_001890085.2). Classification (NCBI taxonomy): domain Eukaryota; kingdom Metazoa; phylum Chordata; class Mammalia; order Chiroptera; family Hipposideridae; genus Hipposideros; species Hipposideros armiger. The sequence goes on from NW_017731393.1 coordinate 3,721,706, forward strand.
AAACCTCTGAGGGTCAGTCACAGCCTCGCCCAGCAACCAGCTCAACACCCACACCCACCTGCTTTCATTATCAGAATATCCGTCATGTACAAAGTTTGGAGAACAATTTCTAAGCCCAAGAACCTTGCCACGGAGGAAGAGTGGGTGCCCTGGAACTGGGGTCGGCAAACTTTTTCGCTTGCATACCCCATCACGGAATTTTTAAAAACCACCTATCTCCCCATCCACCAGCCCATTTTTTAATTGGCAACAAAGTTTTCATGCCAAACTTACAGAGTTCCACTGATGGAACCTCCTGCATGTCACATGACATAGAAGTGACATGTATAGATAGATATCTGTTAGAACCTCAGAGCTACAAAGAAAGCTCCTTCAATTAGTCCACTCTCAACCTCACTGGCAAACCATCAGGCAAAACAGACGTCTATCAGAAAAAGTCTGACGTCATTTTGGGCACTTTTCAATCCAAGTCAATGTGTGCCTCTGCATCATGAGGACAAATATTGCCCTCTGGATTCTGCCTCTCAGGTAGACACGGCACCTGGGTGATTAGTGGGGGTGGGGCATACTGGGAACTGACCTGGGTCCTGCCGACGTCCTCCAGGCGTGGCACAGCATCTGGGTTCCGGGAGGCCCATCTGGTCCTGAGACCCCAGCCAGAGCCACTGGGTGGCAGACACCACAGGCAGTGGCTGGGGACACTGGGGAGGCTGCAGAGGCCGAGCAGAGGACCAGCCAAACTGTGCTCAACCCATTCTTGTCGTGCTATCCATGAGGTGACTCAACGTCTACTGTGAGCTGCCCCAGAAGCTGGGGTCTAAGGGGTAGGGGGCTGGTCAGAACCCCAGGCAAGGGGGTAAGAGGTGGGGGGCTGTGGGAAGGGACGGCTCCATTCCAGGACACACGAGGGAGAAGCTGACTGGGCAGACTGGACAGAGCTGTTGAAGGGGGGGTGCCAGCAGCTCATAGGGGCAAAATCCCCTGCCTGTGGCAGCCATGGGACAGGCACTGGGGACAGTGAAGGGCAGGGGGTTGGGCTAAGGCTGCCATTCTACCGCCCTCTGTGGCAGAATTAGACACACAGATGGGCTAATGGACACAGCTGTCAGGGACACGTGGCAGGGGTGACTGTGGGCAGTGGGTCTCAGGGAGAAGTGGGTATGGGATCCACACTCAGGGTGTCTGGGCCAAGGGACAGATCCACTCCGTCACTTCCAGTCACTCTCCACCATCTGTCTCTCACACACATGCACACACAAACAGACCCACACATGCATGCACGCTCACATGCGTGTACACACACACACACACACACACACACACACACACACACAGGCACACATCCACCCCCAACCCAGGCCAGAGTCCATTGGACACTGAGCCCTCCCGGGGTGAGGACAACACCTGAACTTCACCTGGAGCAGTCACCCAGCACCAACGCAGGCACCTACCTGGAGCTGGGGCTGTGTGGGAGCTGGGCTAGAGGGTGCAGACCACGGGGCCCAGGTTGCAGAAACCCTCCACGAGCAGCACCCTGGCAGGCGATGCGCACAGGCTACGTGGGGGTTTTGGCTAAGGCCTGGCGCTTGGGGCACAGTTAATTCTAAGTAAATGGGGGCAAGTTCCAGCCTGAGTAATAATCCCAGGAGGCCAGATCTGGGGTGCTCTGGGGGGCTTTCCTCCCAGCGTATGGCCTTTTGATTCCTGGGCTCTGAGGCCCCAGCCATGGTGTCACAGAAGGCCCCTCCTGGCCCTAGGAGGGTGAATCCTAGACCTCCTGAACATGTGAATACACCCAGAATGGCCTCTGCCCGTCTCCAAGCCCAGGGTCCCATCTCTGACCTGGGGGACTGACAGGCACCCAGCCCACAGACAGGCACACTTCCACTCACTCCTTCCACTGTCAGCCGACACCAAGCAAACAGATAAAGTGCTTTGTAAAGTGCAGGTATATAGGTAATATTCCACAACACCCTACCAGCCCCCACCCGCCCCCACCCAGCCCACCCAGGGCAATTCGGGGTCTGGGAGGCTCTGCTCATAGAAGTCCCTCGGCTGCAGGAAGGCAGCCATGGGGCTATGGGCTGTCTGGGAAATTCACAGCTATCAAATTAGCCTAATCAACGTCTCCCTGGGGTGCGGGTCCCCCTCCATTACTAATCCAGTAACGTCTGGCTTGAATTTGGCCTCTCTGTGCCAGTTGGCTGCTGTCCTGCCCCGCCACTTTGCTGCCCATGCATTAGGCCAACCCACCTCCACCCACCCATGGGTGGGCCCAGCGTGGAGCTATTAGAAACCCTGCATGATTGCTGGGTGCAGGGGCCAAGGGGAGTCCAAAGTGTCCCCTGAGAAGCACGGGGAGGGCACTATACGGAGCGCTGCCTCCCAAGGTGGCTCATGAGAACAGCCCTCCGTGTGAGGGGAGCTTGAGAGAAAGCTTTCCGCAGGGTGCCTGCCCATGCCAAACTCCAGCACCCAGCTTCAAACTGGTGGCCACCGCTGAGGCTAAGGGGAAAATTCCAGTCACCTGGGAGAAAATGGCAACCGAAGGCATCTCCATCCCCTGCTTCTTCTAAGAGCGGAGCTGGGGAGTGCCAGTGAAATTTGGGGCCCAGCTTGGCCCTTCCTGGGAAGGAAGGCGGCCATGACTTCCTCTCCCTCAGTAACCACTGAACTTTCCTGCCCCTGATCCATTTTGCCAAATGGCCGCTACTCACAAAGTATGAGCGGTGACTCCCACCAGAGAACACTCCTCCAACAAGCAGGAGGAGGACAAAGTAAGTGGTGGGGAAACTGAGGCCCTGAGGGGGAGATTTGGAGGCCAACTGTGGCTGGGCCTAGAGACTCCTAGATGAGGCTCCTGCCCTTGCATCCTCGCGCTCTCTGGCCTGGTCTTCCGGCGCTGGGGCTGGGCTCCTGGCAAACAGATACCACCACAGTCAGTCTGCCCCAGGAGGCGGGAGCTCTGGCACCAAGTCTTTCCACTTCTGCTTTCTTGATGGGTGACAGCAGGCAATCCACTTAGCCTTCGGGGTTCTTCCTGAATCTCAGTAAAACCGGAGGCAGCCTAGGGTAGGGAATAGTTCCATGGCTTCCAGAGAGAGGTCTGATCTCAATGGACATCAGGAGCCAACCTTTCTCTCTTCCTCAGTGTCCTCATCTGTAAAATGGGGGAGCTGACCAGGAGACCCCTATGGGCTCTGCGCTGAGACCACAGCAGCATCACCTGGAATTTGGTCATTCCCACTTGGAGGGCAGGGACTGAATCAAATTTCATCTCTTCCCCCAGGGTCCCAATGCCTAGCAATAACTTAGTGTGCCACTATCTTCCTTGGAGGGGGCTGCATAGTAACCTCTGAACTATCTTACTTAAAGCCAAGGTGATCCAGAAGTTCCATCAATCCATACTGTCACTGCTACAACTCTACTCTGAACCTATCTCCCTGAACTTGACGGCTTTAGGGAGCAGATTTCACATGTTCTTCAGAGACATTACAAGCCTGGCTCATCCGTTTTGCATTTGGCTTCAGAATTTGTTGTGGGGACTTCTAGGAAATCAGTAATGAGTGATTCCAATAATTGTTTGTTCTTGGAAATCTCCTAAAAATAACTTGGTCAAATGAGGGTAGGGTGGGGTGGGGTGGGGCAGTCCTCTAAGACATTTCTCCTTCATTCCATCCAAGGTCTCAAGTTCCAATTACTCATAAAAAAAAGTTTTGTGTGCATAGTTCCAAATTCTAATGAATTTCCAGGAAATATCACCAAAATGATGTTGGCACCGTTAGGATGTGTTTTCTTCAAGAACTCTTGCTAGCTGTTCCCTTTGCCTGCAGACTCCAACTGCATAAAATATGTCAGTTTCTGGGATATATTATTGTAGCTGTCTGAATGGTATAACTGATGATATCGGATTCTCAGAACAGCCAAGTCTAGAGATTTCAGAGTCAGCATATCCAGAATAATACTTAGCAGTCTCTCCTCCCAAAGTCGACACTTTTCATCACTTTGCCTCTCCCCATGCTTATGGTTTCTGAGCAAGTCAGTATTTGTGGCCTTATTTCTTTAATTGTCCTCTCTCTCCAGCTTAGTAAACAGTCCAGTGTCAAACAAATTCCCGAAGGATCATAGCTATAGGCAAGGGGCTTGGGGCAGGGTCCCAGCCTAAAAGGCAGCTGCATCTGGCAAGCTGCCATCTTGTCCCCATGTACTTGGGGGGCCTCCTTTGATGTCCATGCCATCTCCACGCCCATCACAAGGGCCCAGCCCTGTCCCAGTTCCAACCTCAATGAACTTCCGTTGCTGGAAAGAGGCAACCAGATCTGACCAGCCCCGAGGTTGCGGCTTCACACCGGGCTGGCAAGTGGGCGTTTAGCACCTTCCCCTGGGAGAGGAGCTAAGCCACAGAAACCAGCTTGGGTTACATTCCAGGGTCCAGCCAACTTGGCAGCCCCATGGGTCAAGGCTGGTGTGCAGCCAGCCGTGAGTCCAGCACAACTAAAAGGCATGATATAACAGCACTTTGCTGCAGAGATACACACACACTCATGGGCAGGCTTTGTCAGGAGTGCCCCACCCCACAATCCATGATTGCTGCTCTCATGCTCTTCCTAATACCCTTCCTCCTGTCAGGAGACCCTGCTCCACATCTCTCCTTATGCATTTAGAACCCAGCAGCCTGCAGGGTCCAAACGCTACCTCCGATGTTGCTAATGAGGCTTTCTATAGGCCATGGGGAGAAAGCAGTCTCCCCTGTCATTTTCAGTCTCAAGTCAAACCTCAGCCACATCCAGTCCTGCCCAGCAAGTCCTGCCCAACAAGTCCATGGCCTTGAGGTTTCTTCACCAGTTCTGCATGTCTGTGCTTCTTTCGAGCCTGGAGCTGGGGTTCTCGGCGCTGAAACATCAAGAGGGCCCCTCTTCATGAACATCTGAGTTTCATAGAGTCTGGAGCTGAGGTCTCAGTCCT
>NW_017731393.1:3727315-3789158 GCF_001890085.2 Hipposideros armiger
AACATCAAGAGGGCCACTCATCATGGACATCTGGGCTTCATCGGAGGCTGGAGCTGAGGTCTCATCTCTGGACCATGAGGGACCCCTCATTCTGGATGCCTGAGCTTCATCAGAAGATGGGCTCTCTCCACCCCATTCAGGACTCTGCTGGACTGTCAGCCTCCTCTTGGCTGGGCATGGACTCATCTGGGTGGGGCACACTCTGGAGGCCATCATCTCATCTCACTGCCGCCTGGATCATCACTCAGCACCATCCGTGTCTCCATCTTCGTCAGGGACTGGGGTCAGGTCTCCCTGGCTGAATGCGGCCATGGTCCACAGGTGGTTAATGCTCTTCACAAAGGAGCCGTGCTCAGCCCCATGCACTCATGGCTGGACTCGCTTGTTCTTCTCTGAGGCACCTCAATGTCAGGGGAGGGAGGGTAAAGGAGGAGGGATAAAAGGAAGAAAGAGAAGGAGGAGGAGAACAGAGAAAGGAGGAAGGAAAAAAGGGGGAAAGAGAGGAAGGAGGAGGAGGAGATGGCGGTGGTGGTGCGGTGGCTGTGGCTTTGGCGGTGACAATGGCGGCGGTGGCAGTCAGCCTTCTCTCTTTCCAGGTTGCATGTCGAGCCCATCTGCTGCAGCATAGCCAGGCGTGCCAGCCCCAGGACTCCTCATGGACTTGGGCCCAAAGCTCTTGTGCCCTTGCTCGCTCTGCCCTCATCCAGCCCCAGACACAAGCTGCTGGGCGACAGCCTGATATTTCTGAGCTGGTTGAGGGATGCAAGACTCAGTGGCTCTGCCAGCAGGGCAGGGGCTGCGTCTGAAGCTTGGCCTCTGCGACCCCCTCAGGGCCCTGCTCAGTAACCATCTTGTGGAACGGGCCATGGCGCAGGGTCGCAGCCAGGCTCTACCTGCTTGGCCACTCACTCACCATCAGTTCAAGTATGATGACTGCTCGGCCAGGCCCCTGCCATGACCCTGGGAATGTGTAAGGAGGGTGAGGAAGAACCGCAGCCCTGGGGGCAGCCCCTCCAGGCCCCCCCGAAAACCAGGACAACGAGCTCAGCTCGGGTTCCTCCACCACCTGTGTACATGCCTTTCTGGAAAGAAACCCGGCATCCTACAACCATTAGAAGAGGGACAAGCCAGGTTAGTTCATCCAAATGTGTGTCTGCCTCAGGACCCTCACCAGGCCAGCTCTGCTTCGAGGGGCATCCCATCACCCTCGAGTGCCCAGTGGGTAGGGGACAGGTGACTCCGGGGACTGGAGCTGACTCCCCTGCCCCTCCCCGGCCATCACATAGCCCAAAGTGAGGGAAGCCCCGGTGAGACCGGACGCCGATGTCCACCCCTCCTCATATTAGTAGCACATCCATCACTGTGTTTGTTACGGCAAAAAATACATTTATTGAGAGCACAACAGGATGTGCCCAGCCCCAGGCGGGCGCTTTCAAACCGCCTCACAGGCTTCTCCCAACAGCCCAGTGAGGGAGGTGTCCGAGCCCGGTTCATAGATGCAGACGTCGAAGGCGCAGCCGCTCCCCTAAGTCTCAGGGTTCGTGAGGGGCGGGCAGGGTCAAGCCCGCATGTCTGACCCTGAGGTCAGTGACGTCCATCAGTCAGAATGGGAGGCCGAGGAGGGCACGCCCCTCCCTCGCAGAGGGCAGCCTGAGTCCAGAGTCTTTGGGTCCAGCCTGTCCTGCGGGAACGTGTGCAGGGCGTCCCCGTGGCTGTGGAGGCTGAGAGAGACACAGGTGCAGATGAAGGCCACCCACTCCCGGTCTCACTGGCTGACAAGAGTTCTCATGCAAACAGGCAGGCCAGGAGCGAGGAGAGGACGTGAAACCCACTCTGCTTAGGAGACGGGGCACTTGAGTCTGGGCATCACGGGAAACAGCCCTGGCTCCCAGCAGCCGTGGGGGACAAAGGGAGCACCCAAACACCAGCTCCTGCTTGCCTACCTAGTGCCCCTCACCCTCTGCCGTCCTCCACATGTACAGACTTCCAGAAGCATAACCCTAGTCCTGGCACCCTCCCGCACCAGTAGCCTCTGATGGTTCTCACACCTCATGACCCAGGACCTAGACCCCTTGGCCTTTCTAAGAACCACCCCAGCGCTCCTGTCCAAACCATTACCAATTAAACGTGGGTGTTTTCTAAAATATCAGTCTCATCCTCCTTCTGGGGTTTCTAGAGATTCTCCCTGATCTTCTCCTTTCGGCTTCCACCCCCCCACTCCCCCAAACCTGTTAAATCACTGTATTTGAAAGCACAATTTTCCCTTCCTCACTGTCTCCCCAGGACTGGTCAAGTGCCCCCCCACACCCTCCGCTCCACGCCAAGTCCCCTGAGCCACACAGGCACCCACAGACTGCAGGGCATGTGGCCAGCCCCAGAGCCCCCCAGGAGGGCAAGGGGCAAGGGGACTTGCGTGCCAGGTAACAGAGCATTTATTTTCACATAAACAATCTCTCTGAAGCCCGCAACAACCATGCCAGGTAGTGTGACTACTTTGAGATTACAGGTGAGCAAGCTCACCTGGGCCCCCACCCACCCACCTACACACCGAAGGTGCTAGGGCAGCCCCAAACCCAGACCTTGGTTCCTGGGAACCAGCACAAGGCACAGCTGACACTCTCTAGCAGACGCTGCCTGAAGTACCCAATCCACAGGTGGGAAAACCAAGGTTGGTTCAAGTAACCTGCCCAAGGCCACTAGGCTGATAAATGGTGACGCCAAGACCAGAAATTAAATGGACAAGACCTCCGGAGCCCCACCCCTCAACATCTGTCTCTGCCCCATTCTTTGGAGGGCAAGAGTAGATGAAGGGAACCAAGGCCTAGGGTCCAATCCCCCCGGTTTGCTGGATGCCCATGGCTGCATCCTACCCTTGGCATGTGCCTCATGGGTCAATGCTGATTGTCACCAATGCTGGGGACAAAGATTTTTTTTTAGGCAGAAGACCTCCCCTCCCCCAAGGTAAGGGCTCCTGAGGCCCACAGCCAGCCTCAGAGAGGGTTCAGGCGTGGCCAGGACGCCCCTCAGATGTGGCAACTGCCAAATGCCACATTATCAACATCACTTGGGCCACAACACAAATGAGGACACTTTAGCCCACATAAAGTTCTTTTCTACATATAAATATTTCCAAAAATGTGCAGAAGCCCTCCGTTCCTCCAGGAGGGGCCCTCCAGTGGCTGCACCCCCCAAGCGAGCCCCTAACACAAGCAGCCGCTCAGGACTCGCCCTGAAGCGTCTTTGCCCAGAAAACACACCCTTTCCTCTTAAAGACGGATGTGGAGTCAATGTGTGCATCAGCCACACAGCGCATCCAGCTTCATGTCCATGAGGAGCCCGCCCTCACGGTCCATGAGCATCTGTGAGGCACCTACTAATGCAGGAGGCAGGACTGTAAAGGGTCAGACAGGCTCAGGCCTCGGGGTAAGGGAAGGGTTCAAGTGCAGCTTAGCTGTGACCTCAATGAGCCTCCACGTTCTCGCCTGCCCTCAGGAGACAGGGGCCCAGCCGTGCCCACCTCAAAGGCACAAAGATGTGAAAACACTGGGCACCTGAGAGTCCCTTGTCCCTGGGTCACACAGGCCTGGCCTTGAGGAGCCTGAGGTCCATCAGGGAGCTGACACCTAAACACAGACTCACAGTCCCCTGAGAGGAGGACCCTGCCTACCTGCCCCCACCATGGGCGCCTCATGCTCAGGCTAGGCGAGCTGCTCAGACAAGTGCTCCAGGACCTGGGATGGCCTCAGTGCAGACACCAAAGGCAACACTGCAAGCGCCCCCCAGCAAAGCCCAAGGGAGGGAACCTGTGCCTGCGCTCCTGGCGGCAGGCACGGCAGGTGCCCAGGTGCTGCTGCCACACATCCCAGGGAAAGCTCAGGCTACCGTAAGAAGGGGCCAGGCTGCCAGGAGCAGGGAGGTGGCAGGGCCTGCCCTCCGAGGCTGTGAAAGCAGAGGCAAAATGGGGGGCTAGTGGGGCTTCTGCAGAAGGAGGGCGGGGAGAGAGGGGGTATGGGGGGCAGACTGGAAACCCCATTTAACCTCACCTCAGATGGAACCGGGGGCGCTAGAGCAGAATGCTGCTCCCACAACACGACACAAGGGCCAGGCAGTGGTCTCTGGAAGAAACCCTGCTCCAAGGTGACCCCTGCAGGGACCCCTCCGAGACTTCTGCCAGCAAGGGCCACATCTTATCTGTGGACACATTTCTACGCACAACTCAACCCAGCTGAGCATGGCTTCTGCCAGAGCACTGCCAGGCATGTGGTGGGGACCTGGACACGCCCAGGTGCATCAGGGCTGAAGGCAGGCAGCCGCTGAGGGAGACACGCTGGGTCAGGTATGATGAGTACTCCTGTTTTTCTCAGCTGGGGCATTGATTCTACCATCCAAGGCACAGAGTGGACTCCATGCTCTTGACAGGGAGGGCAGCTTGTTGGTGGAGTTGAAAAAGGACCTGTTTTTCACGCAAGATAGTTCAACCCTGGCTCAGACACCCGGCTGCCCCTGATTCGCAACTTGCTCACCTACAAAATGGGCCCACACCCCAGTCAAAGCAGGGGCCCAGGCCCACGGAGGGGAGGGGGAGCTAATTTCTTTCCCTCACAGCCAGGGAAAGAAGCAAGGGAGGTATGACAATGTAGCAGCGCAGGCCTTTCCCTAAAGGGCAGAAGACGTGGCGTTAGTCCCCAAGGACAGAACCCACAAGCCCCTCCTCAGCCTCTCTCAACTGTCCCCCCTTCCCTCTTCCTCCCTAACAAACTCCCCCCAGGACCAATCGCTTCCAAGCAGACATGGCAGCGACAGGTCTGGCACACCCAGAGCGGGCACACAGCCTGCTTCCACCTGCACGTGATGGGGGTGGACGGGGAAGGAGAGGGATCGCTCTGAGGAGGAGCAATGCCTCACTCACTCATCAGACCCATATTTACCCCGCGCCCACGTGATAAACTCTTGCAGGCTGCTCAGCCTCTGTGGTACACGTTCCACTGACTGGCAAATTCAATCATAGCGGAAGGGCAGTGCTAACCTTTTATTCACTTAAAACTAGCGGATGCTTCACCGGTCCTTTTGAGACAATCCCCAACACACGACCGTTCTCAGTGACAGCGAGCATTTGATTAGCACTGTTACTGTTGACCCAGCCCTTGACCTCACAACGACCTTCTGAGGTAAGGGTTCTGGTGACCTACTGCTTAGAGACAGGGAGCCTGAGGGTCAGAGAGGAGAAGTGACTTGCCCAACACACCTCTCAGTTAGGCGGTCCCAGGGTCTACGGGATTCTAATTTCTAACAGAAAACACCAACGCGTCACTCGGATGTCTATCATTCCATTGCAAGACACTGGAAACAAAACTCCTGGTGTTCAAACAACACATGTCATATAAAAGTCCATAAGATACAACGATTGTTAACAGGTTAATTAGGAGCAAAACACAATCTGAGTACAGGTTATAAATATCCCCCACTTGCATTTAGTTACAACTTCGTTATCTGACCATACACCCATCCATACATTCAACATAAATGGAAGGCGACCCCCACCACTCACCTGCTACTGTCTTAGACACTCAGGTTGCTAGGATTTGAACCCAAATATTGTCATTTGGGAAGGGACTTTGAAGAGGAGTACAGTATCTTTGACGGTTCGTGCTTAATATTTTGGGGGGAGGACGCTGCCAGGAGGGTCTCTTGTGGAAAAGCATGTCTAAGTGCTGCCCACAGGTCCGACACAGCCAGGTACTGGCATTCTTTCACGGAGGACAGGCATGAATGCGTACCCCGGGGGAGGGGGGTCCAAGGGCATTGCCCAAAGAGGTCCCCATCTGCCAGCATGAAAGTTCCCACCAAAATTACTGCTGCCTAATCTTGGAAGGTCATACAAATGTAGCATTCTATCCCCCAATATCCCCTGCATGTTTGGCAAAACCATTTCCCACTAGCCTGCCCGAATCAGACTGTCCTTCCTGGCCTTCCGTCCTGTCCGCAGCACAGCCACAGGGCACGTGCACCGCCCTTTCCAAATGACAGCTCCAAATCCTGCCAAATCCTGTATACATGGATCCCACAACAGCTCTGCGAGGTGGGTGCTGTGCTCCCCCAAAAGACAGGCCCAAGCTGTTACCAAAGGTTTAAACCCTAACCGTTTGTCCAGCTGCAGTCCCTGGCTTTGCCCACTCCACCCACTCTCCAAGGCAACAAATAAAATGCCAGATTCTCAAAGGAGCCAAGACCAACGCCTTCCTTGTCCCAAGCTGGCAGCAGTAGGGCCGGGGACGCGCAAGGACGCTGGGGACTGCATCCAGGTTTTACAAGGTGCCGTGTGCCTTAGATGGCCTGGGCTGCCCGTGGGTTGCTCTGTGCAGACCCCCCATGGGCATGGTCCTTGTCAACCACACAAGCAATCATCTCCCCCAATTTTCTCTAAATAGAGCCAAGCATTAACTAATCTCAAATGGGACAGGAATGGCTCCAAGATCTCCGAGCCAGAGCAGGGTGTTCTAATGACTTGAAAGCCTGCTCACAGCTGGTATCAGCCATCCTCTCAGACCCCCCAGCTGTCATTCACGCCTCTTGAGGGTACGGGCTATGATTTCTGAGCACCCAGGGAACACAGTTTACTGATTACTAATCAACCTAGTTTTGTAAGGAACAAAGTTGGAGAAGGCAATCAAACTTTCAACAGAGCTCAAGCCTGGAAGTGGGGGCGGAATCGAGGGTCTTGCCATGTTACTGACACACAAACACGGCCCCTTGCAAACATGCTCAGCTTTCTTTCAAAAGGAGATGTCACAATGAGTCCTTGTAAGCCTGCTCTAGTATAGCAGTAGCTGATTTTTAAAAATGTTTGTTGACTGTGAGTGAATGAAGGAATGACTGAAGAAATGAAGGGGTGAATTACAGCCACTGCCATCTGGTGGAGGACGCTGAAAGACGGAAGGCAGAGCTCCCGGCAGGGACCACGCACCAGGCAGGGTGGCCTGGGGAGGACATCGCTGCTCACAGGCGCAGGCCGCGCTGGGACCCAGCCCTGGGTCTGTTCTGGTCTGTGAGCATAGGAAAGCGCCACAGGAAAGGAAGCCACGTGGGTGACAGTGGCAGATGAGACCCAGCTGGGATGTGCTCATAGCAGCGACCCCAGAGGAGGAAGCTACAGATGAGGACGTTTGCTTCATGACCACAGCCCACCCGGAAGGGAAAGGTTTGCTTTCGGGAAAGGGAGAGACCACAGCACAAAGTCAAGAAATGTAGGCCGAACGCTTGGATAGATGGATGGGTGGATGGGATGGATGGACGGATGGATGGACGGATAGATGGATGGATGGATGGATGAATAGGAAGGAAGGAAGGAAGGAAGGATGGATCAAATGGAGCTGGAAATCGTCACCGACCTCCCAACCTTCGATGCTGGGATAAATTTGTGGGTAAGAAATTCCGACGTGGGCAAACGGCACCCAGTGCTATGGTAGAGGGGTCAGTGGGAAGAAGGGGCCCTCTGCTGAGAGCACAGGGTGTTCTGGAAAGCAGGACAAGCCCTCCTTGGGTCACGTGCCCTCCCCAAATGGCCATGATGACCTTTGAGCCCTGGCTAGCTTTGGGGTGGGGCATGGGGGGAAGGCTGAGAAAAGCATGGAGTCCATTCTGTGCCTTGGATCATGGAATCAATCACCCCAGCTGAGAAAGAGGGACGGAAGAGTCCTCATCTGTCCTGACCCAGCGTGTCCCATTAATGTCCATGGGCTCATCCAGCAGGAGAGGCTGATATGCCATGAAACAAGGATCGTATCTGGGCATAGGAAAGTAATTCGTAAGAATGAAAAAAAGGGTGTGTGTGCTACACCATTATCTGTGGCCTAATTTATAAACCAAAATAAGATGTTATTCAGAACAAGAGCAGGTAGATGTTGGGAATTGATGAAGACGATGGATGAAAGAAAAATGTTGATGACGGAATACTGAATGGAAAAGGCAAGATGTAAAAAGTTTATGTGGCGAAGAACGGCAGTTAGGTTTAGAAAAATAAAATGGATGCTCATAAAATAAATAAATATCCATTTCAAAGAAAAAAAAGCTCTGTCCATAGACAAGAATGTGAAGATGAGAAAGAAAATGGGAGGCATATCAGGATGTTCGACTGATGGGTGACCTCCTGCTCTAAGGTCATGTGCCGTCCACACCATCTACATTAGGAACTCAAGGGGCCCTTGGCCAGTCTGCCCCGGAGGGCCAGTCTCCATCCTCCGTCCCCTGGAAGGCCTGCCATGAGGCCAAGCTTCCTGAGGAGAAGCTGGGAGTCTCAGAGTATCCAAAAAGAGTTGTTAAGTCCTGGTGTCACCGAAGGAAGGATTTGTGCGTGGGGTACGTGCAAAGGTCAAGAGACAAAATTTGGCCTTGTTTTAAAAAGCTAAAAGGAAGCGACACACACTGAAGACAGGCCCTGTTCAGAGAGGAGCACTGAGACCCCAACTTGGGCCTCGTGGGAAGGGCACACTCAGAACCAGATGGGAGCCCATGCCGCAATTCTACGCCTGGCTTCTGCAGCGGTCGGGAGCCCTGTCCTCAATCCCAGCATCCCAGACTGGAGGCCCTTAGAATTCCAGATCCAAGAGCCAAATACTAACAGCAGCGGTCGGGAGCCCTGTCCTCAATCCCAGCATCCCAGACTGGAGGCCCTTAGAATTCCAGATCCAAGAGCCAAATACTAACAGCCCTGACCCAATGACCCCCATGCCCTCCACATTCCCAAGATAGTCTTCGTCGAATCCCAACTCACCCATCAGGGCACCACTGGGTCTCCCTGCAGCTTCTCCCATTGGCCTGCGTCCACCCACTGTGGTCCCTCAATAGCCCCTCAGATGTTGCGAGAAGGTCTCCCAGCGGTTTCTCCTGTTCCTCCGTATTTCCTCAGGGCATGTGGCTGGGACACCCCCTCCTCCTCCCCATCTACACAAATAGTTTGACTTCCTGAGCCTCAGCTGACTTTTTAAACAACCTCAGGAGGCTTCTTCAGGAAGACCCTCCCAGTGTCTCCCTGTCCTGAGCCCCTCCTGCCCCACCCTCATCCACACAGTGACACTTGGGCTGGTTGGAAGGCTTTGGGGGCACCCCATCTTAGCAGGTATCCCCAGGGGTAGGTAATAAGTATATCCCAGGCTTCAAACCCGCCAAGGCAGAACCCAAAGGCCCCCCAGCTCTGAAAGCAGAGAAGAACAGAGCCCTGTGACCCCAGCACTACATCCGCCCACCCTGCTCTGCTCATGTGGCCCAGACACGTGGTGCTCAAGGCACCAAAGGGTGGCTCCTGACACATGAATTCCACATCTGCCTTCTTCTAAATGTTGTTTTTATCCATTCAGGGCCCAAGCTAGTAGCATGGGAGCCACCAGTCCCCCTCACATCCCCTTGAATCCTGTCTGCAAACCCTGTAGCTCTGACTCCTGGTCCCCACTTTCATTCCGGGTCCTCACTTTGCTGCCCTCCGCAGACCTTAGCATCACGGGCCTGGACTGGAGCAACAGCCCCACTTTGCGCCTGTGCCCATCCACTCCCTGTTCCCAGACAGGGTCCAAAGTCACTGCAGATGTAACCTCCACCCCCACCCCCTCACCAGGAGCTGTCCCTGCACTCCACTGCCCACCTGACAAAATGCCAGCCTCACCTCTAGCCCGACTCCCCTGGGCTCCCCATGCTGCCAGCCACGGGTCCTGGGTCCAGCCAAGCGGGTTCCTCCTGCTCAGGGCACTTGTTAAGAATCCATTCTTTTTTAATGTCCCAAATAGGAATTTGGAAGAAGTTGGGAAGGACTTTGGTCCTTGTTTTTAGAAGCAAACAGGCACACAACACACAACTGCACAAATCCTATCCACTGCAGACAGAACCAGGGGATCCCTGGGGTGGGGAACGTCAGTACAAATAGCCCCACACACACCTGCCTGCAGCCCTGGGAGGACAGGTCAGCAGGGGACAACTTCCACAAGCGGTACAAATGCACCTTCCACCAAAATACAGAGCACATCAGGAAACAGTCGAGAAGACAGTGAGGCCTTAAAAGGGCTCTGGGGGTGCCATGTCAAGGGGGCCAGGATCCTGGGACCACTGCTGCAAACCCAGGCTGAGCTGCACCTGCCCCGGGACCCCCTGAGTTGAGAAAGGCAGGAGGCCACCCCATAGGAGCCCTGCCTGGAAGGACCATGCCGGGGGCCACATTGCAGAGTTGCAGGAACAAGGTTTCTGGTGGTCTGCCTCTGGGCACCTGGGTCACTGAGCCCCAGGGCCGCCCTTCTCAGACACTCCTGCCACTTCTGGCCTGCCTGCCTTTACCCTGCACAGCCCCTAGAGGTGAGTGGCACCACACCCAGGCCAGTGCAGAGGGAGGGGCCCACTCACCACTCAGGACCTTACCCTCTGCTGCCCCCTGGCGGGAACAGCCTCCCTCACAGGTGGCCCACGCCCAGGGAGGGGCCCAGACACCCACCTGGCCCAACCCCCCCTGTTCACACAACCTTCTGCAGGGCCCAGGGCTGAGCCCTTCCACCTATCCAGGCCACAGATAGAGCACGGCCAACAGGCATGTAAGCATTTGCCCCCATGATTAATCCAAGCAGGGAGCTGATGCCATTCCAAGTTTCAGATGGGGAAACCGAGGATGAAGACAGCTGAAGTGAAATGGCCCACACAGCGAGGAGATGGAAATCACTCCAAGGTTTCCTGAGCCAGCACCTCCCTGCCAGGTAAAGTGTGTGTAACAAGCACATGACTTGCCAAGAGCCATCCTTCCTGGTATCCATTTTCTTCGCTAGATGATAGGAACCCAAAAACAGGAAGGAAGTTTCTTCCTCCCATCCTATCCCTTCTTTCCTTCCTTCCTTCCTCCCTTCTTTTCTTCCTTCCTTCCAGTCACTCATCCATGCATTCATTTAGATTTGATTTTTTTATTTATGGACTAGCACAGCTTTAAATTAATCTTAGCCCTTAGTTCATGAAGACTTCCCCTCACAAGTCCTATTTATTCATTTATATTTTTATTCCTTATTCCTTTCTTTCTTGTTTCTCCCCCCAAGTTTCATCTTTCTGCCTTTCTCTACACTTTCTTACACATTCTTTCATTCTTATAAACTGAGGCACACAGGACGAACCGGGGTCCCACATGTGACACCCTCCTCCCAGGTCCACACAGCCTCATTTCTCATGCATTCATTCACTCACTCATTCATCCTTCCTTTCTTTCTTATTCCGAGTGTTCCTTTACTTATTAGTCTCCTGTAAAATGACTGTATTAGTCAAAACCCCAAGTGCAAAATAAACATCATTGGCCCGTGTATTTATTTGCATTAGCAATCTTTCTCCCTTGACTTAGGCACCTTTTACAGGTAGGTAGTTATTCTTTTATTTATGGACTTCAATTGCATATATTTTATTACCATGCTGGAAGACGCAGGCTTGTCTTTGGGCCAGGGACTTTCTCTATTTTTCATTTATTTTTTGAAAGGTGTAATGTATTTATCTGCTTAAGGAGTACGTATGTAAACCAATTATAATCCCTGTTCAGACAACCTCTCTTAACGATCCATTTTTCACTTCGGTTGTTTGTTTCTTATCTTTCCTTTTTCCTTCTTTGCTTCTTTTCTTGTCCTCTCCATGCTCCCCTACCCTGGAAACATGGACTGAATGATCTCATCCCTCTTTGGGATCAATGCCACCTCATTACTATCCCTAACAGATTCTCCTCCTCTTTCAGACACACCCGCGTACTCCTTGCCTTTGTACGGGGTTCTTTTGTTTTGGCTTTTTTCCTTTCTCTTTCACTCAGCTTCATTGCCTTTCCTCATTTCTGTCTTTGACTCACTAATGCTTTTCTTCCTGCATGTATTCACGTGGAGAGACCTCAGGTGCCCGGAGTGGGACGAGTGACAATTCCACGGGCAGCACCGGCTGGGCTGGCAAAGGCATTGCCTTCAGTCACCCATGTGCCATTCATTCTTCCTGTCACTCTTTGATTTCAATGTTTATTCTCTTATTTGTGGGCCTCAGGTGCACAGAATTGGACTGGCCGTAATCTGTGCTTCCCACAGTCTCAACACCAGTCCGTGGGGCTCCCTTTTGCTCATTAATTCCTCATACTCATGATTTGCTTTAGGGTTTATTTAACTATCTCCAGAGCCCAGTTTTGAATTAGTCATAATTTTTGGCTTCGTACCCTCTCATTCTTTTGTTCTAGCATGGCCCCCCTCTCCCATATATTTGTGTGTGTGTTTAATTCATTCAATGTTTTGATTGCTTGTATGTCTATCTTGTCGTAATTTTCTGTGTCCCCTCCCCCTTTCCTGGCTTTCTCTTTTTTGGGTTCTTTTATCCTCTTCAGCCTTGGGTGCAAAAGTGAATTAACTGAAATCATCATTTCTCATTCATTCATTCACACAGTTGTTCCTCTGTTGATTTAGACATGTTTTTTTTTCCCGATGAACCTCACTTTTTACTATTTATTATATTTAATGAATAATATTTTTTCATTATATTTAAGTACTTATCCAGTAAGTGCCTTTTCTTCCATGTGTCTATTTTAATTTCTTTTCCTACATGTTTCCTTCTCCCAGCAGTCTGCCCTTTCAGACTCCTTTTCTGGCTTTCTCGTGGAACACGTGCATTTATTCTGCTTTTTTTGCACGGCTTTGTTTTTATTCTTCATAAACTCCGGGGCCACAGATCTGAATTAGCGCAGATGACCAGTGCTATGCCAGTGCCCTGTCATACTCTTAATTGTTTGGCCTGCTTATTTATTGTCTTTTCTACTCCTTTTTTATGTTGATTTTTCCCCCATCTTAATTGTTTTCTGCTACCAGTCTTTCAATCTTCCTTTCTTACTGCTTTTCATTCTTTTGGAGACCAGGCACCAAATTGGGATTGGCTGAGCCCTAACCCCCTCTGCAACACCCTCATCAGTCAATGCAAATCTTTTTTCTCATTCTTTTCTTCATTCATGCATTCATGCATCCATTCAGTCTTTCTTTCTATTTAAATAGTTATTTTTACACATCTAGATGGCAGGTGCACCTAATTGGATACATGATAATCTATAGTCAATGGGTCCTCCCCTCCCTGGCCCCATGGAGGTCCTCCCTTCCATGTTTCAGCTTTCAACTGTTCCCTGGGTGGGTGGGTGGGTGGTTGCCCATCTCAGAGGCACAGATGTGAATTAATCAGCGTGCTTGGTTCCCGCTCCCCTCATTCTTATTCCTAGAACAGCTCTCTCTTATATATGTGTATCTATTTCTTCATTAATATATTACCTTTCTCCTTTTTCTGGGAATTTTTACATTGCTTTCCAACCTTCACTGTTTGTCTTTCCCTCTTTCTTTCTTGCATTCTTTCATTCCTTGGAGCTCAGCTGCCATGGACTGATGAATCCTAATGCCACCTGCAAACACCCATCCCCGGCCCCTACAGCTCCACATCTCCTCCCTCTCTCCCTCCCTCCTTCCCTCCTTCCCTTCCTTCCTTCCTTCCTGTTTTCCTTCTTCTTGTTAGGTATTTACTCCTCTATCGATGGAATTGAGTGCTTAGATTTCGATCAGTTATGATCCACAGTTGTGATGGCCCCTTATCAGTCGGCCTAACCCTCTCCTATGGATCTACCCATGTGTCCATTTAGTCATTGTCACTTTTTATCCTTCCAGTCTCTTTTGTTACAGCTTTCTGTATCCCCTCCTTTCTCACTTGCTTTCTTTCCTTCTCCCAGAGCTTCGGTGCCCAGAGGGAATTAATTACAACCCTCCCAAAGGCTCATCAGGAGTGCCTGCAGGCCATCCCTCCTCCCTTCACTCCACCCCATCTGTCTCTTCAGATGTTCCTGGGCTTGTCTATTTACTTATTATTTTATTGATACTGTGGTTTTAGACTTGACTCACCATGACCCTTGATCCACTGTTACTCCTACCATGGCCTTCTTTTCATTAACACACCCATTCATGTATTTCCCTGCTTCACACCTGTTACTTTTTCTTCCGTATTTCTTGATTTAGATATTTTATTTTGCTCTCTCATTCTTTTATCCTTTCATATAACAGACATCAGCTCCCAAGTCTACGACTCAAAGCCCCTCATGCCATGGCCCCAACTGGGCCCAGGTATTCTACTGCTCACTCAGCCATTTATTTTTTTTTGGGGGGGGGGTGTTCATTTCAAAATGCATTTATTTATGTGTACCCAGAGTTAGTAAAAGTTAAATCTCACCTTTGGTCCCCTAGGTCCTCTTTTGCTTTTAACTGATCTCTGAACTCTTTCTCTGTTGTTTATTTATTTTTCTAAGCCACAAGCACAAATATGGATTCATCCTAATGCTTGGTTTATAATAACCTGACCTAGTCCTCCTCATATACTTACTCATCTCCTAATTTTAAAAAATTCCTTCTCCCTTTTATGTATTATTTGACTATTATTGTCTTTCTCCCTTTCAATCACCTGTTTCTTCTCTCTTGCATCTTTTCACTTGGATGGGTCTCATAATCTCATCCTCACCATTGGTTTGTGGGTTTTTTCCATTACTTTCTCTTTATTTTTTTAAACTTTTTTGACATACAAAACCCTGTACATAATCAATGTAAACATATTCATGAGTTCGGAGATAAGTATACACGGTGAAACCATCCCCATGATCTATCTCATAAACCTATCCATCACCTCCAAAAGCTTCCTCCCACCCTTATTTATTATTATTATAATTTACACTTAACATAAAATCTACCCTCTTGGCAATTTTTTACATGTACAATACCATACTGTCACCATCGGTTTACGCATTTCCACTTCTTAGTCCTTCTTTCTTTTATTTAGATTTTATTCTTTTACTGACAAACTTTAGGTGTTATATATTTGAGTTACACATATTCCTTGGTCCATGATGACCTGATATTGGCTTGCATGTGACCCTATTTGCATATTGACTCAATATTTTATTGATTTATGTATTGATGACCTGTAAGTCAGATTGGATCTTGTTGCGTGTACACTCTCATCCTGGCTTGCTTATTTCTTTACTTATTTATTCATTCCTTCATGCTTTCATTCATTCATTCATTCATTCAATCATCCATTCACTTATTTTGATCATGTAATAGATTCAGTATCAGCCAAATGACCTCCCAACAATAAGAAAAAATCACAGTATCTTAGACCTTCCTTTCTCCTATTACCAAGTTAACCACCACAGTGTGCATAATTCAGACTCCATAAACCTATGTGTGGCAGGTACAGGCACAGGTACAGTAAAGGTTAGTGCAGCCAGGCGCGCCCAGGGCTCCCATCCTAGACACACCGGGGCAGATCTGTAATGAGGGCCAGATGCCCAGGCCCCCTGGGCAGGGCAGGCCCTTCCCCCGGGCCCTGTGAATGGCCATCCCCATAAGAAAGCTGTTCCAAGACCCAGAACTACATAGAGACACACATGTTGTACGCGGTCTCCTGGTTCCCTGGCGGGAAACGACGGACACGGCGTTCATTTTTAAATAGACAGCTTTGTCTGTAGCAATATAAAAATATTTTGGCCTTTCAAGGCCAATACAAAAGAAATTCCCCCGTTACCATTGCTGAGTGTCTCAGTCCCAAACAATAAAGAACTTGAAGAGGCTTAGCCGGAAACTTTGAAGACAGAAAATCTGCCCATTCTGTTTTCCAGACATTTCAAGGGGGTGAGCGAAGGTCAGTGGAGCTGGAAGCCCATTTGAGAGGCAGGTCCCTCGCCCGAGTTTTTTCCTTGGCCCTTTGAAGGGCCCCCAGCTCACAAGGGCACTTCCATCCTAGTCTGCCCTGCGGCACAAGAGCCAAAGGGACACTCAATAATGAAAGGGCCATTCATTTAGAGGAGTGAAAGAGAAATTCTTTTGGGGTCCGGCACTCGAAGCTGCCTATAGAATTCTTGCCACAGAGACAAAACAAGGTGGCTGGGGTCCTGCCGTAGCACACAAGACCCCAGGTCCACACTCGACTTGTCTTGCTGGGCACCCACCTCCCCATGAGCAGACCACCAGCCAGTGGTCACCAGTCCCTCCCTCGCCTGGCGGTGTGCTGAGTGGCAGCTCCCCACTCTCAGTGACAAGGCCACAGATGTGCACCCTCACACTCCAACAACTTACGATTCTACAGGTGGAGGGTGCTGGGGTCCAGTGTCTGAGGTCCTTTCCCACGAAGGATTCCGGGCGACGGCTTCGTCTGGAAGGAGAAAGCTCCGGGTCACTGGAAGAGAACCTCACCCAACTGCGGCAGGGACTCCCCAACTTCTAGCAAGTGTGGAATGGGTGAAACCAAGCATTTCTTTCTCTTTTTAATACACTGGGTCGTGGGTGCACCCACCCACCAAGCTCCCCACCCCAGCTTTAGCCACAGACTGAGTGGGTGGGGGCAGGGGGAGGCACAGAACATAACCCCTGACCCAAGCACCCTAGGGTTGGTGGTACCCATGGGGCTAAGTGCTATTTTTGTGAAACCCAAAGGTTTGGGGCCATTGCACAAGTGACAGTGGAACTGCGTGCCAAAAGCGAGGATAGGATGCTCCCTGGAAGGGCATCCCCCCCTTGAAGGAAGGGTTCAGAATCAGTCCATACAGGCTTATGCTCAGGGAGAAGTTGACAGGACACTGTGGTGTGAGGCGGGTGGGCCAGAGGCAGCTGGCCCCGGATGGGACACAGAAGTGGGCTGTGGGCCACACCAAGGGTCGTGAGGTCCTTCACTGGCAGTGCTCCTAAAGCTTTGGCACACACTGCATGGGACAGGCATCTTCACTTGACTAATTACATACGAATGTTAATTGGCAACATGAAAAGCCGTGACCAGGCACATCAAGCCTTTGACTTCAAGCATTTGCCTTAGATTTTGAGTTTTAAAATAGTGAGTTGAGTAATGGCAACTACGTCATCATTATAGCAGGCCCTCTGTATCCGTGGGGGGTGGTTCCAGGACCCCCTCGAGACCAAAATCCACGGATTTACATGAAGTGGCGTTGTACTGGCAGATGACCTACGTGCATCCCCCCACTGTGTACTTTAAACCATCCCCAGATTACTTGTAAGACCTAATACAGTGGAAATGCTGGGTAAATAGTTGTGCTGTATTGTTTAGGGAACAATGACAAGAAAAAAGTCTGTACGTGCTCAATACAGACGCAACCAGCAACTACCATAGGCCTAACAACAATTACACGCTGTCTTCAGCAGCGGAACCTTCTTTTCCAAATATTTTTAATCGACATTTGGTTGGCTTCGTGGGTGCAGAACCCACAGATACAGAGAGCCAACTACTATATATTGGCTCATCGGCTGTGACAAATGTGCCACACAAATGCAAGACACTAAATGACCAAGGAAACTGAGGCGGGGCCAGGGGCACTCTCTGGACTCGACGCTCACTTATTCTGTAAACCTAAAACTGCTCAGGGGGAAAAAAAAAGCCTCTTCATTAAAAAAAAAAAAATGTTTAAGTGAGTTGATTTTGAACACATGCTCATTAGCATCTAGTGAAGGTGAGGTGTGGCCAAGAGGTGGTCACAGGGGCTGAGGTTTGAACAACAAGGTGGGGCAAGTGGAGCCCGACATTGGGGTGAGAATGAGAGGGCACAGGCAGGCTGCCCCTGGCCCAACAGGGGACCCCAAGGAAGAGGTTCTCTCAAACCCCCGCCCCTGCCCTGACTTAAGCCACTTGGACACCACCACCCCTTTGTCCCCTCCATTCCCAGTCGTGTCATCCTCTGGAGCACCCGAGACCTGGCCCCAAGACAGAAGGGAACAGACCTTTTACTTCTAAATCGTCCTAAAAATTCCTTCCCTGGCCTCAAGCTTTCCAAATACTGTTTTCCCCTCATTGGTTGACTTTATATCCAAAAAACAAAAAGGTCATTCAAAAGTACGTGTTAAGCAGTTATCAGCTTATGGGTGACCAAGGACAGGCTCTGGTTCTGTAAAGGCTCTGGGCCCCCCATTTTGCACTCCCCTTAGGAGCCTGCGAGCCCCTGGGGTGGCCCTCTCTTCATCACCATGGTCCTAAGGTGACAAAGGGTGGACTCCAGGGCCTGAACATGAAGTCAGGCCACAGGCACTGCCACTTCCCACGGGAATGAGCCAGGAAAGTACTTTGGGGGTTTGTGCTGGTTTGGTCTCTTTGCTATTTTAATAGGACCAGGGAAATCAGAAGCAGCTTGGGGCATCTGGGTTGGTTTTTCTTTTCCTGCTTCTGCTCCAGGGGCCCCATGAACTCGCCGAGGAGTTCCTGCTGCCCTCGACTAACTTTCGTGCAGACCCTGGGATGCTCCTTGAAGACGCAGCCTTGGTTTCAAAGCTTCGTGTACCAGCCCTGGGTTTGTGGTGATGTATTAATAACTTGGTGCTGGGCTGGAATCTTTACAGATGTCAGAGAAGCTGCAGAGATGAGTCACTGTCTGGAACCAAAAGAAAACACGAGGCCTCCTTTCAGGGTCCAGGGGAACAACTGCCGTGAGCCTTTGATTGAAGACCTCATAACCATGTGCGCTGAGCCCTGATCCACGTAGCGAGCGCTGGTGGACCTACCCACGACATCCTCCCTGGCTTAACGGGATTTGAAAATTCTAGCTTGGCGTCCCAAGATTTTTAAAGTCGTTTTTTTTCTGGAGGCAAACAGGACCTAATTGATCTGGCCTGTCTGTGGTACAAATAACTGTGGATGTTTCGAGCAAACAAGACATAAAGAGATTACTTTTTAATAAAATGATCATTTCTAGAAATAGAGGCTGTAGTTCATACAAATAATCAGCCTCACCTCCAATTTCATGATGCCTACCTGTTGAGTAAAGAGCCCCCTCTTACAACTTCCCCCTACAAATGCAAGCCCTTTGTAGAACCAACTTCCTGTACCTTTGTCAAGGCTGGGGCCCTGGACATTACAGGCCAATTTATGAAAATGGGAGAGGTAATTGGGACATCCTTTGAAATCCTGTCCCCACTCTCCTGCCGGCCCCCTCAGCCCTCTAATTCCAGTTGGCCAGGCTGTGAAGGATGTTTACATATGCCTCTTCCTGGAATTTTACTCTTTGCTTCAGGAGTGGGCAATTAGAGAGAATTAGGGCCTATTTGGCGTATGTGTACCGTTAATGGATAGAGTGGCGCAGGCAGCCTTGGGAAAAGCAGTCTGCTGGTCTAATTGAAGCTGGCAATTTTTCGATCCCTCATTTCAGCTCGCAGGTATTGTAGTCGCCAAGGTCACAAGACAAAGGCTGCAGCCCACCATGGTAATAACCAGCGCAGGCCTGACCGAGGTTCTGCGAGCTATTTACTACCGCACAGTGGAACACAAAGAGATAGCTGGGGATATTTTCCAAGCTGGGCCTGAGACGGGAAGCCGGCACAGGCCCTGTTACTGATCACATTTCCAGGAGTTGCCACCCTGATGGCTTTTTCAGGAAGTTCTCATCTGAGCGGGCCAGGGTGCCAACGGGGGTGTTGCCGAGGGTCTCGTGTAGCAAAGGCACAGGGTGAGCCACAGGAGAAGGTGCAGCCAGCCACACCCTCCAGGGACTGCAGCCCTAGGGCCAGTCTCATTACACTGCGATGGCCCCACAGCCCAGAAAGGGCTTCCAGGCCTGGCCAGAGGCCCACCCATCTGGAAGAATGCTCCATAAAATGTAGTCCTTGCACCAAGGGGCGCCTTGGAGCTAGTGTGGGGCACGGCTGCTATTATAATAGAACCTATGTTCACAAAAGGCTGACTCGAGGACTGCTAATGACTGTAGCCCCATTGCCCGGGCTGGTCAAGTGGGAGCTGGCCATCGGCAGTGGGCTGCACATCCCAGGCCTGCCGCCTTGGGCTCTGGCTTCCTTGTTTCTAAAGTAGAGGGGGTTGGAAGGCAATGTATCAGTGAACTCAGCCCCCCAACTCTCAAGTCCCAACAAACAAACAAACAAGCCACAAATGACCACTGAGGCAGCCGGAAGGAGCCCAGAGCGCCAAGGGCACGCACAGAACGCTGACCCTGCACTGCCCCATTTCACAAATGGGAAAACTGAGGCCGGAGACAGGGCCAAGGTCACACCCATAGCCAGGGCTACACATGCTAGAACCAGGTCTCTACAAGGGCTCTCGGGGATGCTGTATGACCCTGTCTGTGTTCAGAGCCTCTCTCCTCTGATCACCTGACGGGTCCCAAGTAGCAGGGCATGTGCCCTGATCCCGGTGCCCAGCCAGGAGGCTAGTGGGGGCCCAACCTGGCCACTTGAGACCTCCGTCCCCTCCTCTCGCCTTTCCAATGCTGACATCCCATGCTTCTTCTGCCTTACAGAACCTGCAGAAGTGACCGGCTACTGCCTCCTTTTATACATGGGCAAACTGAGGCCGCAAGGCCAGCGGTAACAAAGACACTAGCCCAGATGGGGACCTGAGACGCCTTCCCCCGCGCCAGAGACTTTGCCCTGGTTCCAGCGGAGGGTCCCAAGCCCTCAAGGTAGTTTAGGGGGACAGTGGTGGCACAAACTGTTTTACAACTCAAAGGGTCCCCTTGCTCAGGGCCACCCCTGTCCAGGTAAGCCGTGCTGACTCTCCCCTCGTCTCTGACCTCCCTGAGCGCCCCCAACCCCAATTTCTTAGGCTGGTAGGAAGCCTCTCTCCACCCACAGGATGGCCCCAAGAAAAGGCTGGAACGGCAGGAGCAGCCCAGCTGCGGCCCTGGACGGCCAGCACAGACGTGCGGTCAGCCTTTGGCCCCTCCGACTGTCCTCCTTCCCCAACTTTCCATCCTGGAGTTCTGTCCCTTGGCCCCATTCCGTCTCTTTGGCTGTCTCTTGGGCATCAGGCCCAGTTCGATCAAATTCCTGTTTACAGGCACAGCTACTCTGATTCTTCCTCCTGAGAAATTTGCAAGAAGAAAGCCCTAGAACAAGGAGCCTGAGCGTGGCCAGGGTCACGCTGCCGGGGTGGCTGGTTAAGCGCACCATTGTGCAGTCTCTTGTCTGTGTCTCGGAAGACACACACACAAGGGCAAGGGGCCCCCGCGGGAGTTCTCCCCCGGAGGGGACACACACACACACACACACACACACACACACACACACACACACACACACACACACACTCCCACACCCTCGGTCTCAGGAGAAGGTAATTGAGGTTTTCTTCTTTTCATCTGAAGAAAAGGCACCTTCTATTGAAAGAATGTATTCACAGACCTGGGAAAACTCATCTGCACTCAGCCCTCCCAATTATCCCCAGGTGGCTGTTCTCCGTGGGGGCTCCCCACATTCCTTTCTGCCTGTGGCTTTGTTTCCATCAGAACGGCCCTGGGAGCTCCCAGGCTAAGAGTCTCCTCCTTAAGCCCCTGCCAAAGACCCTATTCACTGCACAGAGAGAAGCCAGGGAAAAGGTGGTGGGCAGGCTTCCTTTCCCCCGACCCCCAGGGTGGGGGACTTAAGAAGTCTCCATCTGGATTTTTTTTTAAGCCCAAAGAAATTGGAGAGCAATTAAGAGAGTCATGACTACACCCTCACCATCCTCCTCTCCCTTAATTAACTCCTCTCTCACACACATCCCCCCCAGGTCGGGGCCCACCCCGGCCTCAGCCACCCAACACCTGCTCTGCCCACTGGTCCCCATGACCACCAAGGACGTAGTGGGGAAGGGAGCCAAGAAGACACTTACAGTATGTCTGGAGACATTCTAATCACACTTAGTTCCCCAAAACGTAACTGGAGCAATCAGTTTTCCAGTGAAGACTGGGGGTAAGGGACCAAGTGTCTAAAACCCAGAAGGCGCCAGAAATTCTAAGACGTGCGGACCCCTTCCAAGATACAGCTCTCGGGGCTCAGGCGGCTTCTGTTCGCACAGAAGGGAGTCCCTCCACCTATGCTGGATCTGGCTGAATTTGGGGACCCCCACTGCTCTCTCCTGTCCTGCTGCAATGCCCAGAGGGTGCCCAGTGGGGGACGGGCTTCCTCCCTGCGCCTTCCCTGGCTCTGAGGCTGACTCATTCCTCGCCGAGGTGTGCCTGCCTCTGCAACCCCATCCCACCGACTTCCCAGAGGGCCAGGACCAAACCAGCACCAGCCTTCCCTCCTGACTTGTCTCTCCCTTGCCACGTGGGAACCCCACGCTTGAGATGGCCTCACTTGGAGAGCTACAACTCTTTTCCAGAATGTTCCATGCATTCAAAGTGGGGGGCTGAGAGACCAAGCTATACTTCCTTATTCCTCTTTGAGGAGTGGACGGAGCTCTAGGCAGCAGGGGAGGAGGGGAACTCATTCTTGAGACTTACCCACAACTTGTTAAATTCCAGTCTTCTAAAAAGAAAACGCCCCCAGTACCCCCCCCCAGACCTGTCCCATTTCAGCCAACAATGCTGGTTTCTACATTGTCCACTGCCCTTTAACCCTGTGGGACCTTAATTTGTCTCCCCCTCCACAACCTCTTCTGTGTAAAGCCGCCTTCCTCTTTTCAAGGAAAAATTCATTAGCAAACTCATTAAAGACGGGCAGATTTTTTTTCTTTCTGGAAGTCGGACTGCACATAAAAAACACATTTCAGTCACTTCATGTAAATGAAGGAATAAGAAACACATGCGCCCGCTGCCCTTAGCCTTGCCAGGTTTTGACATTACTTGGAGAAATGTGCTTGGAAATACATTTGGGGTTTAAATCACAAGTCAGGAGGCACAAGGTCAGAGACCCTGGAAGCTGCAATCAGCCCCACGAGCAGCCTGCAGGTGGGAAAATTTGGGGGTGAGAGAAGGGGATCCCTTTTTTCCTTTCCATGAGCACAGAGGCTGAGTGGCTCTCAGTTCCCTCTCCTACCCGCCCAAGGGAGGCAGGTGGATGGGAGGGCCAACTTTCAGACAAGACCACCACCTCTTCCCTGACATCTGTGCCCACCCGGAAGCGTCCAGCTAGAGGCAGACCCCAGGGAACAGCTTAGTACAATGACAAAATGGCTAGAGAACCCCCTCCCGCCGCGGCAACAGGGTCCTCTGCCCATCTGGCCGGTCTGGCTCTCATTTACTGCTCAGGGATGGGCCAATCCATCAAAACAGCATTCTCCTGAAAACAAGTATTTTTCAACTCTTAGTAATGGCCTTCCTGCAATTCGTGCAATGATTGGCTGCAAGGCTGATGTATGACGCTATGTTTCTATTTCTTTAATTGAGAACTTGATCTATTGTTATCTATTTTGTGCTTATGACACACAAAACCCAAAATATGTGTTTGCCTGAGGCTGCACATTCACAAGTGTACCTGAAACACAGCTCAGCCCAAAGACAGGCCACCCCAAACTGCTGAGCAGCAGGAGGGGTGGGGCACTTGCCCTCACCTTGACTCTGCCCTTCAGCTCAGCCCACCTTGAAGGAGTCCTGAGATGCCCATAGGAAGCGTCTAGAAGCCCTGGGCATTTGGTTCAGACGAACTCCACGGATCTCTCTGGTAAGCTCCAGATATGACCCCCCTAGGAGTCCTACATCCTGCCCTGTGTAAAGTCCCGCCAGGCCTCTCTTCCACGTCACCATGTTTGCAGGTGGCTCAGCAAATGCCAGCTGTGGAGTAAATATCACAGGGCAGAGTCTTCCGGGGGCCCCTCCCTGAGCTTAGCCCTGGGCACGCTCTCCCACACCTCTCTCCATCCTGACGGGCTCCCCCGGGAAGGAAAACGAGCAGACACAGGCAACAGCCCCCAGGTCGGGTTCCTTCTGCCCCTCTCCGCCTATACGTTCACGTTTTATTTAAAAATAATATCCGCACCCCATTTCCACTCCAGGGGAGAAAGCAAGGCTGGGGAGACGCTGTCTCCAAAACTTCTGTTTGAGGAAAGAGCATTACGGAGGCCGGAAACCCGAGACGCACGGGGAGCCCGGGGCTGGCTGCTCTGTCTGCTGGAAAGCAGGCCGCACAAGAGCTGAGGCACCTGGAAGCAGGACCCCCCGCTTGGGCATGGGGCCGTGTACCCACCTTCCCTCTCGCAGAGACCCCGAGTAGAAGTGAGCATCACGGGGGGATGCTGGCATCTGGGGAGCTAATCCACATCACCCCTGGGCCTCCAGGCCTTGTCCTCTCCCACCCGGACCACCTGGCACTCTGCACCCAGTGATTCATCCTGGCATCTACCCCGGGCACAGCAGACATGAGGCCCGCCAGGCATGCTAGCACAGCCCCCCAGGGCTGCTGTCTCCGAAAACACTCCCACTGCCCGTCCATGAGACTCAGCCGGTGGGAGCCCAGAAAGAAGGGTGCCTTCAGCTAAGCCTCCTTTTTTCTTGTCCATCTTGGTTAGCTGCCATACGGGCCACGTCACCACGTGAGACCTCCCAGGACACCCAGCTTGACCCTCTGGGCCTTAAGGCAAAGCTGGTCTTGGCACCCCAGAAGGACCTCAGCCCCGAGCCCCCAAGGCTCCATTAGCGTGTCTTGCATAAGTGAACCACAGATAAACAAATGACGAGTCCTGGAGGGGATAGTGTGCGGTAACCCTCTGCTTTCTCCTTCTTCTTCTTCTTCTTCTTCTCTACCATTACTGATTTTATTTAAACAAACAAAACATTCCCATCTCATTGCAATTTCAGGGGTGAGGAAAAGAGGCCAAGAGAAGAACTCACTCAAAACCACTATTTGATTAAAGGACATTACCAAAGCCTCATGTGTGAGAAGCCAGCATTTTCTCGGGGACTGACATGACCGTGGCGTGGGAGAGAAATGTTTTTCTAGCTACAGAGAAGACAAGCATGTGTGTTTCCACGTCTTCAAACTGGGGGGACGCTGAGGGAGCAAATGCACCATGACTCATCTCATTAACATGTTTAGCAAAGCTCTGTTGAGGACCTACTATGTGCCTGGCCCGAGCCAGTTGTCAGGGCCCAGGCCAGAGTTGGATGCTCCTCACTTACCGTGCGGGGCTCACGGCATGCCGTCATCTGGGTGGCCCCGACGAACGCCGGCTCCATGAGGCAAGGCAGCTTCCAGACCCCTAGGCCCCGGGTTGGGGTAGAAAGTAGTGGCCCTTCCCCAGGATAAATGTGTCGTCTTGAAGAGAGACACACGAACTGAGCCTAATGAAATCTTAGCGTCTCAAGAAAACAAGACTCACCCCAAACCAGGAAGGAGGCGAGAGGCAGGGGCTGAGGTGAGATGCCAGGTGACCATCAGGAGGGAGGGCCAGGTCCAGAGCTGTGGTCATCGGGGGTGCGCGTCCTCCTCTTCCATCCAGTCCTTCAGCCAGCCTGGCCAGGTCGCAGCCACTGTGCCGATGACGGGGGTCGACCTTGGGGAGGGACAGAAAGTTAGAATTACAGGAAGGCAAGCACCCGGAAAAGCCACACACACCAAGAAAAGGCACAGGGCCCAGTCTCACCTGAAGTTTGGTTTTCGGTAGAAAAAGGTGGCTCATGGGCATGAGCGATGACAGGAACGTGTGCGAGAAGCCACAGGCCTGGGGGCCGCCCCCAGACCAGCCTGAGACCTAGGGCAGGCAGAGCCCAGGACTCAGAGGGACAGGGCGGTGGCACGGGCAGGCTGTAGGGACACCTGCTCCGACACAACGACAAGGGGTTCTGGGGGGAATGGGCGGGACAAAAGGTCACTCAGACCCTGGGAACAGGCCCAGGGAAGGAGGCATTTGAAGATGGTTGGGGAGGTGGCATGCCAGCAGAGGATTGTCCCACAGGTACTGGGGACCTGCTGGCAACCTGGGCAGCACTGAGGGGAGTGGCTCCTTGGGCTGGGGGAAGGGTATTTAGACCCAGCATCAGGGACAAAGGCAAATAGGTAGGTGGACGAGGCAGCAGGCAGGACCAGGTAACTAACACAGGTGTGGGCTCAGCAAGGAAAACCAACCTGCGAGGCAGAGGGCTGGGCAGCTGAGGCCCAGAGGACAATGAGCCGGGTGACTCGGGCACAGAAAAGGGGGAAGTCGGTCAGGCCGAGCAAGACTGTGGCAAGCAGAGCTCCAGGTGGGCAACCAACCTGGCTGGTGAAGAGCCAGGTAGAGCAGAGCAGGTAGGCAGCCAGGCAGACGAGCAGCCTACAGAGCTCCCTGGAGGTTCCCAGCCATCTGTCCTTTGCATGGCACAGGCCCCAGCCAATGACTGGGAGGCAAAGGAACTGGGTTTAGCCCCAGAGGGAGGAAGGTCTCATGAAGGGAGGGGTCCGACCCACGGAACCCCAACTCAAGAGGGAGACCCGTGTGGCCAGAGCCCAAGGGGACACACACACAGCTGTTCCTGTGCTCCCACCAGGGCAGGGACTCAGAACAGCCGTCAGCACTCAGCTACGGGATGGGTGTAGAGGCAAGAAAGGCGGGAGGGCCTGGCTCGCAGAGCCCTGGAGATGAGCAGGCTCAAGGCTCTCCCCAGGGTCTGAATCAAAGGCCACTGGCCCAACTGGCCAAAGGCAGGCAAACCAGGATCACCCCTTGCACCCTCTTGCCTGCCTCCTACAGAGCCGGAGCAGTGGGCTCCAGCACTGGGGCAGCCTGAGGCCGCCCTCAGCAGAGGCAACCCCCCGGCCCACGCTCCGGGAGGGCGCAGAGGCCATCAAGGGACGTGCTAGGTGACGGGCGCCAAGCCCGGGGCCGGGCTGTGGGCTTGCTCAGTAAGGATCAACTGTTGAATGACGGAATGGACGCATGAGTGAATGAAGGGGTGAGACCGGCAGGGCCCCTGCTCAAATGGGGCTGGGCGTGGGGCGAGGCCCACTCCTCAGTGAGGCGAAATCCACCCTCCGCCCCTTTTGACCTGCAACTACGCGCGTCCCCAGGGACCCCCGTCTAGCAGCTCGAGTATGGCAGTCAAGTTCCTTCATTGACTCATCTGGCCAAACATACATCCCACATACTCTTACTGAACCCCACTTTTTGCCAAGCTGGTGCTGGGACACCCAAAGGAGGTGTGGGCTGGCCTAGGGCACCCCCAGAGGACCGAATTAGGAAATGGTGCTGGAGGAGTGGAGAGGGAGAAGGAAGGATGGAGCACAGAGTTGGGAGCAGTAAAAGCAGAAAACCAGAAAACTCAGAATCTCCCGGTCTCACTCGTTCCTTAGCTTCCCATCCTGTTAAACCACGTCTTCCCCAATCTCCCGAGCCTCCAGGGTCCACCTAAATGACAGAGTTTGAGACCCGTGGGCTCTGGGCACCAGGGGGGCCAACTCAGGAAGCCACTCAGGACCCCTGGGCTGGAAGAGTGGGATGCAGGGGTCCCATGTGCACAGGCAAAACACGGGGTGCCACAGAAACACGGAAACAAGTTAAACCAGCCACCCCTACACTCGGGGTGATGAGCTTGGACCCCTCTGCTGGTGGGCTCAGAAAAGCAAGGCCACCCGGTTCACAGAAAGCCCAGCAGGAACGGGGTGGGGTGACGGTGTAACCCTGTGCCAGGCAGGTAGGGCTCCAGGAATGAGGAGACGCTGGCGCCCTCATGCCTTCCACTCCTCCCCAGGTGCGCAAACGCTAGAATCTAGACACTTCGGGCCTATATTTTAATTATCGCTATGATTTGAGGAGAACCCTATGGATTTTTTTTTTCCTATTTAAAATGTGTCTTCTCATTTAGAAACACTGGGAACTGCTGTCTCCAATAACTAGATGAAAGAGGGAGTTTTTGTGGGAGCCCCATTTTCAGAGATACCCCTCTCAACCAGTCCCCTAGTCTAGGCAACGTCTGGGTCACCTCCACCAAAAGCTGGCTACCCTTTGACCTTTTTTATTGGGATACTGGATGAGAGCAGGTTTTGCTAACTTGGAGTGTCTGATCCAGGCAGCCAGAGGACCTTAGCAGAAAGGAGGGAGAGAGTGAAGGAGAGCCATAAGTTTTTTACCAAGTTTTCTTGCTCCAACCACCTCGTTTTCCCCTTTTTTCCCCATTTGGTTAATTGATCTAATTTAATTGACCTGCCTTGGGGTGACAAATGTCCAGAACGCAGGACACACAAGGGCAAGTTTCAGGCCCAGGCCATACCTGCTGTTAATGGACTTGGGGGAGTTAGAGGATCAGGACAGAAAGAAAGGAGTTTGGGCACAGGACACAGCGGGGCAGGGACATTAAGGCCACTGAGTGCCCACAGGGTCTGATGCAGGATCTGAGTGGTCTCACTCCTCAGTATGCAGGACCTGTGAACCCCAAGCCATGCCCTTCCATGGGGGTGGGGGCCTCTGGGGCACCAATATCCACACATTTTTTAACCTGGATGGGGCATTCCATGGGTGTTGACTTTTGTGAGAATTCCAGTTTCTACGCCGATGACTTGGCACTCATCTACCAGCTGGTAACCTTAAGTGTTTAATGTTCTAATGTCCAGTGGGTTCTGAAACAAGTCAGGTGCGTGCTAGGGTTGAAGCCGGGAACCCCCGTTTTCCTCAGCTCTTGGAGAATGAATCCCAGAGGCAGGCTTCACCCTGGCCCGTTGCATCTGCGCGAGGGTCCAACAAAGAAACTTTCTGCGAAAGCAGCCCTAGCCCAAAACAGCTTTCAACCTCCAACCCTCCCTGAATGGGCCAGGCCAAAACTTAAATGAGGAGCAAATGAAACCTCAGCTGCGGCCTGAAATTAGAAGTGTGGCCTAAGGACCATGTCGCCCCTGCCCCTGCAGACGCCAGTTCACCTCATTATGATAATCAGTGTGTTTTTCCTTCCCAGACAAAGAGGGCTCCTTATGAGAGTAACATTGGAACCCAGCAGCTACCTCATTAACGTCTGCAGCCTCTTCCTTGACAAGGCCCAAGATTAGCCCTGTGTTCATTAAGGAAAAGGGTGGAAAGTGGAATAAAACTGAAAAACACAGCTGGGGGGAGAGGGAGAGCGCTTTCTGTCGGCCATTCATTCATTGAAAGACTCCGTGTACCTTTGGGATTTAATCTCCAGCAAAGGGCCCAGGGAAGGTTTAACCAGGATGAAGGAGGTAAAGAGGTTAAACTTGATAGGAGTTAAAACCCCAAAAAACGGGGCAATTTGATTTGAAAGCTTCCTGGGATTTGTCACTGGGGTAATCAATTTAAAACCTTTTTCCTGTTTATTTTAGCCCAACCCGACACAAGAGGAAACCTTTCTCTGGGTGTGTTTTTGGTAGATTTTAATATTTTCTAAGTTTCCCTTCCCTACTTTTTTGTCTTTAAGTGCCTTTTTTAATTCTTTTCTTCTTTCTCTCCCACTTCCCCCCTCCCCTCCCCACTTCTTTCTTCTCTCTGTGGTCCTCCCCGTGGGAACTTAACCTGTAAGAAAATCTGATGGTGGCTAATTGTATTTTCTCATGAGTACTTCATTAACCTTATTTCAAGTCCCTCAAATAGTGTCTGGTTTTCTCACTCGCCAGACATCCCACCTGACCTGCCAGGTTAAGATTTTTAACCCTATTTTGCAACCGAGAGAAAAAAGGTGGCTTGGAAAAACTGACCTACACCAAGGTCTCAGGACCAGGTGGGTTAGCCAGGACTCAAATCCAGGGAGCGATGGTAAAAGGAAAGTTCCAGAAGTTGGGTGATCTGGATATGCGAGTTCCTAAAGGAAGCTAAGTCCACGGGGACTGTGTGTCAATAGATGTGAACCGGGGCCGAAAGCCATGTGAGAGAGAGGAGGCTGGAAATGTGTCCGTGTGTCTGTGCATCCGTGAGCCAGACACGTGTCCTGGGTTAAGCTACAGAAAAGTCATTACCTGAGTGAGAGCTGTTCGGCGGAGTACAGAATTCAGGAAGCAGTGGGTTGAAGAGGAAATTGGAGGTGAAGAAGGAAGACAGCAAGTGTAGACAGGCCTTTCAAGAAGCTTGGCTGTGAAAGGAAAGGGTGAGATTGTAGTTGCCAGAAAGGAGGACCGACAGGAGGATCGTGGGAGGCCTTCAGGGTACAGGGAGAGCAGTTAGGAAATCAGAGGGTATACATCAGAGGGTGGCGGGAGGTCCAGGTCTGAGACAGGAGGGACAGTAGAGAGGACACCTCTTCCTTTATGACACAAGAGGCAAAGGGGGTGCGAATGTATCATGGGGCCCAAATCTGAAGGGCCGCTTGACAGCCTCTGTTCCCCTGGGAGGCAGCAGGCCAGCCCCGGGGTCGGAACAGGGAGTTGTGAGGGTCAAATGAATTGACAGTTGCAAAAAGGCCTTTGCAAACTGCAAAGGGAGACATAAATATTCACTGTAATTACTCACTGGTAGTAGGACGCTCAATTTTACAGCCCACTCACATCGCACCGGGGCCTGGATTTTCACTGACCAGAAATTATGCGTCCTTACATTAAGGATGTAAAAACCAGTGGTAAAAGCGCCTGCCGGCCTCTGGAAGACAAAAGGTTCCCTCCTAATAGCCTGGATTAACTCAAAGCAGATCTCCGCCCACTTCATTTGTCACCTTCCAAGTCATCCTTCTACCTTCATTTGCCACATAATCCAATCAGGCCCTTTCAGAAGCCGGGAGCTATTGTCTACACCAAGCTGGGCTTCTCTAAAGCAGCCTGAGTCGTTTTTTTGTCTTGTCCGGACAAAACTGGTTGGCTTAAAAGGGGACGAAAGAAAGTGCTGGTCAAATGAGGACCCCAATTAGCTTCCAAGAGACTGTTTTCATCATCTTTGTATCACATACCAGGCCTGGTGTGCTGGGCATATTGTCGGTGTTCCAGAAAATGTTTGTTGAATTAATTCTGCTTTAATTCGTTTTAGAATTTTATTGAATGCAAACACACACAGCACCTACTGGGTGCTAGCCCAGTTATTACCAAGGGAGCATAGGGCTGGGCCTGAGAACAATGACGGACAACCTCGGTGTGTTAAGGATCTGGCAATTTCTACAGCGATTTACAAAGCACTTTCATAGTAGTTCCATCATTTGGCCTTCAAAAGCGCCCTGTGGGGTAGATAAAGGCGGGGTTTTTTGTTTGTTTGTTTTTTGTTTTGGGGGATTTTTTTTTTTATTATTATTATTTTTTTAATCCTCACTTAGACCATGAAAGGAACTGAGACCTGGAGAAGTTAAGCAACTTGTTTAAGGTCACACCGTTATTGAGAGGTGCAGCCAGCACATGGTACCAGCATTGAGGCCACCCAGACCCCCAAGACCACCCTGGGCAGCTGAGATTTTAAACAGACTGTCCCATTGTCAAAAGTTTGATTGGAAATCAAAAGGCTCTTAGTCTAACTCTGGGCCAGAGGGGTAAGGGGCAGCTGCAGTGGCAGTCAGGGTCCAACTCTGAACCCTTCCCTTGCCAGCAATGTGACAAAATACTTACATTCCTCCAGCCTCAGCTCCCTCACTGTAAATGTGAATAAACCCTACCCCATGGGAGGGGCGCTCCGTTCCTACCCACCTTTTTAAATTTACTCAAACCAATGCCAAATTCATCCTTCACATATACGTTTGTCTGACCTAGAAATAACATCTTCACAGAACATAGAAAGTGCTCTGGAAATGACCGCATGCATAGTTCATGCTCCTACTCAAGTCAGCCCGTCGGTCACCCTTCTTGGTGGAGTCCCTACCTGATGCAAGGAGCGCCCCGTGGACAGGGGCTATTCCGAGTGCTGTGGGAGAATAAACGAGAGGAGTCAGAAAAGTGAGACAGTGGGAGTGGAACTGACCTACCAAACGTTTTCAACAAACATTTGCTGACCGCCTCCTCCATGCCCAGCCCTGCCCGAGGCTGCTTTATCTCATTTAATACTCACAACAGCCCTGGGAGGTTGCGCTTCTGTCCCCGTTCCCCAGAGAGGACAGGGACACCTCAAAAGAAGTGGGGATGCCCTTGGCAGTTCAGTAGCATGACATCAGGGCTCATGCTCATTCCAGAAGCCAACCTGGGCCTTGGAATTGCCAGTGAGATGCTGGTGGAGCCCTTGGCCCAGGTCCCCCTCCTGAGAAGTTCCCAAAGGGATCTTTCCATTCAGGACATCGTATGGGCAACAACAGGGTCAGCTGAGAAAGACTGACACCTTCTTGGGGAGGGAAACACTCCAGGTTGCTGGCACATTAACACAAGCAGAGACTTACAGAGAAGTATCCATAGCAACAGGCACAAGCATAGCAAAGGCCAGGGGTTAACGACCAATGCCCCCTCACTAGGGCATGGTTTTAAGCCTTTAGCCAAGAGGAACAGCTGGCTGGTCAGTTCTGGTCCTCTTCATCCTCCGTGGTCCTGAGAGGTCTCTGCCAGTGGCTGCTTTGTATGCTGGTGGGATCCAGGAATCAGTGCTCCTAGCGTCCTCTGCAATTGATCAAAAGTTAGAGAACCCACTTAAAAACCAAAGTCCAGGTATTAATTAAAATTTAAATGAATTAATTACAACTACAACTCATTAGTTAAAATGTCAAGTAGTCTTCTAATTGCTAATGGGTCTGGGGGTGGTGCACGGAGGGTGGCAGGGGTGGGGACTCTGCCCGCCATGTTGTGTATGAACTGTCACAAGAAGGGGTTAAATACCATACGGTGGAGATGAACAGCAAATACCTTGGCAGCAGCTGAGCATCAGGAGGTGGTACTTGAAGGCAAGGAGGTGCATCGGTGACGTCATCCCTGAAGAGACCCTACGGCATGGGAGGGGACCAGGTTAGAAACCATCTTGATGACCTCTAACGGCCAGCACAGGAACAGCAGAGAAAAAGACTGGGTAGTCGGAGGGGAAAACGCGGGGACTGGGAAGAGGAAGGAGGGGGGAGGGGGGGAGGAGGGAATGGGAGAAAGGCGGGGGGGAAGGAGGAATGAGGAATATAGGAGGGAAGGGGGGAAGAGGAGAAATGGGAGGGGTAACAGGGGGAGGAGAAATAGGAGGGGGAGGAGGGAGAAAAGTGGGAGGGGGTAAGGAGGACTTGATTGACAGGGCACATGTGTTAACTGTGTGCGCATGCGCGACCTCAAGCCCGGTTTAGCGGACCGAGAACCATTTGCAGGCATACACCGCTAGGGGGCGCTCGGTCAGCACCCAGAGCCCAAGATCGTGGCCACCTGCGGCGCGCGCGAGTGCGCGCGCAGAGGAGCCTCCCGCGCCCCCCGCCCGCGCCTGGCCCGCAGCTGCAAGGGGCACAGCTGGCAAAAGATGGGCCAGGTGGGGGGGGGGGACGCCCAACAAGTCTCAAGCCAAGAGGGTAGGCACAGCCCAACCCAGCCCGTCGCACAGGGCTACTATGTCCCCTAAAACACAGGACCGCCATCCCCAGCCAGAATCCACCTGTGGACATCGGGCAGCACCCCTACTCAAGCACTCGGAGGGCATTCTGGACCCCGAAAATGTGGGGGTCACCCTGCACCATAGAGACATGAGAATATCAAGGAGGCACGCGCCATAAGGGTCTCTCCAGAACATGATTCCACTTTTAATAAGTCAGAACAGAAATCTTGGCCCCAACCTTCGGTAAATCCAATTAAACACACGTTAATTAAAATGTAAAAGGCCCAGTTCTCAAAACAACGTTTTCACTCATTTCTGTGGTCTTTGGACACATGATACGAAATATGGTATCGCTAGAAAATAACATAAAGGCGGCCAAAACCACCTAAAATCGTCCAGACCAGCATCGCCCCCCCTCCCCGCCGCCCGCCCCCATCTCGCCTCCCTTCTCCACAGCAAGAATTTCAGGACCCCGCACAGCGGCGCCTAATTAACCATTTTACGGCCTCTTCATCCTGCTCGAAAGAGCCACACCTTCCTAAGACCCCAAAACCGAAGCCAACTAAAATTAATTTGCGTCCACGCTCTTCCACGACCCCCTAAGTCACACAACCAGTGAGGATCACACCTCCACCCAGCGCGAACCCTGCAACCGCTCCCCAGTAAACCCGGGGATCTTAAAACATTTACCCCCTAGGTAAATGAGTGCAGAATTCTCCAGTAAATCTCGCGCCTGACCCCCTCCAGCAGAAGAACAAAGGCCACCTCCCCTCCCCACCCCGCCCCCCAAAATTCCGCAGTGCCGCCAGCGCCCTCTGGCGGCCAACAAGAAAACCTTCCAGAAACCTGCCACGTAGCAACCCGCTCGCGCCCCCCCTCCCCAAGCCCGCGGGCCCCGAGTGGGGAGGGGGCGGCGTGGCGGGGGGGCTTGACAGGGACAAAGGAAATGGCAAAAGGCAACTTTATCAAAAGTCAAAAGCCCGCAACATGTCAGAATCTTTTGGCGACCATCACGTAATGCTGAAAAGACCCCCAATCCCCAATTCTCAGCTCCCAGGCCCCCCCAAACACGCCCCCTTTTCTGTATTACTCTCCTCCGTCTTGCTTCCCAGACCCAAGGACACGGCCTTCTCTCTACGCCAACCCACCCGCTGCTTCTCTTCTGCCAGTGCCCCCAATTACTTGACCCTCCCCCCAGCCGCCCTTCTCTACAGAACTGATCCTAGGGGGCTTCTGGCAGGTTTGCACTTGGGCGCCATCTCTCTCTACTATTAAGGCGGTTAATAAGGGTGAAACCAGATGATAGCAGTTCCAAATTTTACTTAATTTTTGATTCGAGTCGGCTCTACACTAAACCTGTGTGCTAGAAACTGGGAATGCTTCGCGGGTAGGAACCTCTACTCCTCACGCCTACCGGTCACCAAGAAGCTGGCCAGGAACTGGGGGTGGTGGCGGGGGGATATGCCCAGAAGACCCTTCTCCTCGGGTGCTTTCCCCCCAATGAGTGGAGCATGCAGAATGCATCCGCCGCCATATCTCCTACCATTCGTGATTCTCTAAAGGTGGCTTCGAACACAGAAAATCTGGGGTTTGGACCCCAGTGGCTGTGGGACACAGGATTCCGACACGGGTTTGGTGTGATTCCTCCCACTCCTTTTAATTTAAGGTCCCACCACCCAGTCTACCCTCAAGGACTGGATGAGAAAGGGGCCCTGATTCCCCCCCAGGAAAACGTGCCTCGAGATTTTCCTTCCCGACAGCACTTCGTTGCCGATGCTCGGCTACCAGGAGAGGTGGCCACCTTCAGGAGAAGGTCCCGGGCGTTTGTCTTCGGCATGTCCAAGAGGACAGAGCCCAACCCAGAAGGGGGTGTAGCCTTCCTTTTGCACATCCTTTCAGGCAAGGATGGCCAACCACTCACCAGGTGGGGAGATTCTCGCGTGGGCGCCCGGGTTCTCGGGAGGAGCTGCAGCCGAGGCCAGCGGGCCAAGGCGCGCTCCATCCCAGCTCTCCGCCGTCTGCGCTAGGGGCTGGCTGGGTGGGGTTTATATGGAGGCGCAGAAGGGGTGGTCTCTGACGTCAGCGCATTCTGCTGCAATGCGCTCATTTCTCCAAAAGTGATTGGCCGGA
Organism: Hipposideros armiger; assembly: GCF_001890085.2. Lineage (NCBI taxonomy): Eukaryota > Metazoa > Chordata > Mammalia > Chiroptera > Hipposideridae > Hipposideros > Hipposideros armiger. Next base: position 3,762,509 of record NW_017731393.1, read on the forward strand.
AAAATGAGCCCCCCAGATTCTATGACAAATTGCTCTAGCCGCACCCAGATTGCAGCAAAGAAGGGAGGAAAAAATTCTGCCGCAGTGCCCCTCGCCGCCATGACCAACACCCTGTCTGTGCTCGCTGGTGCTTTTTCCCTCCACGAACCCGGCTCACCAAGCAGAGCGATTTGTGTGCACAGTTTCCTGGAAGAACGGGACCAGGGGGTTTTTCTCGGGCGGGCCAAGGGCAAAGCTGGGGTGCTGGTGGAATAGCCAGATCACACACCTGGCTATTTCGGAACCTCTATTAGAGGATGCATCTTAGGAAAAGAAAATGATGCTTTCTGCTTATTGTCCTGGAAAATAAAATACTCCAGGCAAGATAAATGACACCCAAATGTAAGTTGGCGGCTGTCACCCCCTTTTAGCCCACCCACCCTTTTCTAATTGGTTACCTTTGACACGGGAGACTCGGCACAGCATCTCCAAAAGAGAAAAACCGGATTCTGAGTTAAGTGGCTCTGCCACTTAACAACCTAGGTACCAGAACCCTGCAGGGCTCCTTCCTCTGCCAAGGGGTCCATTGCCTCCACCTTAACAAGGAGGGTAACCCCTACCTTGCCTCCACCTTAACAAGAGTGGTAACCCCTAGCCGGGATTGTAACAAGAACCTATGCATGAGCTCTGTCCCTCTAGGGAAAATACTTTTAAGAAGGACTGTGTCCCACCTGGAGATGCGTGGAGTACACCCCAAAACTTGACGTGATTTTCCCTCACGTACTGTGAAAGCTCCCACACACACACACACACACACCCCAGGGGAAACAGGCAGCGACACATGTTGCGGCAGAGCGGAGCTGCACGGCCTCGTGCGCCGAGACTTGGCACATGAGATTCGATCCTTAACAGGTGGCGCCTTCGGCAGCTCTGCTGGGCACTGAGTGGCAAAGCGGGCAGTGCCGTCAATCAAATGTCCCCTCAGAAAGGTCAAAATGCTGTTGAAAGGGACTAAGGATCTATCTTAGGGTGACAGGTGGGTGGCAGCCGGGAGGGCAAGGATGAAGCGCCTGGTGACAGAAGAGGAGTGAGAGTGAGTGATGGGCCCCAAACGGGAAAGGCAGAGGGCCCCATGCGGGTATCAAGTTAGAACAGCTCCCCCACACTTCTTGGGGGGTTGTTCAAAGCAGCTTCAGAGAGAGCCCCCCCAGGCCCAGCAGTCCTGCGAGGTGGTTGTAACACAGACAGGAGATTCGAGGTGGAGATGAAGGGACAAGACTATTTGTAAAGCCCATGGCTAGTGGCAGCGTGGTGAAACTGGACCACCAGGCCACGGGAGACCCCGAGCCTTGGGTGGGGTCTCGTTTATAGATGCACAGGCGCATCTGGGGCAATGAGGATAAAGTGGGCTTTAGGGGGCATGGCTAGGAGCCACCTTAACATGTCAACTAATGTGAGGGAGAAAGAGATCACTCCACCTACAACCTGGGGAGCATGCAAGCCGCCCCCCAGACTAGAGCCCTGCAGCAGGATTTGTGAGGCCGAAAGGCCTGCATCAACCGCAGACGTCAAAAAAGCTTCAAAAATCATGGCTCTGGGCATCCCAGTCAACAGAAGAACGTTTATTAGCCACGGTATTAATAGCTAGGAAACAGCCGGTGCTGGCCGGGTCCAATCAGCGGCCAGGAACTCCTGTCGTCAGGCCCGTGTGGCCAATCACACGCCGGCAGACCGGGTTGCTAGCCTCCCCGGGCAGAGGCGAGGGGTGCGCATTGTCACGGGGGCTCCTGCTTGCCCTTCGCGCGTGGGAGGCCTGCGTGGGAGCCAAGGCAGCCACTAGAGAGCGTCAGAAGTCACGCACTTGGGGGTCCCTGGAGTTTGTCTTAGAGACAGTGAGTGCTTCCTGGCATCAGCTCTGCAGCCCTAAAGAACATGAGTTGACGAGCTGGGAGGAGCCCCAGGCTTTGGTTGGGGTGCCCCTGGGAGGCCCTGTGGAAGGAGAAACTCCAGACATGCAATACGCATCTCTCTCCACAAGGCCTGGCCCCATGGAGGAAAGTTGGGCCTCCCACCGCCAAGTCAGCCTCTCTGCTTTTTTCCTGGGTTTCCTGCCTCCTAAGCCTGACGCTCAGAGGTTAACAGTAAACCCAACTCCTCTTTTTCAGGGTCTTACTGACAGGCCAAGGTAAGGGACCCTGGAAATGATGTGTTTTTGACAAAAGTGCCTGGGGTTTGAATCCCAGCTCTGCTCCCTCCTAGCTGGGAGGCTGAGGTCCAGGCCCTTCTCTCTGGGCCCCTATTTCCTCATCTGGAAAAAGGAAAGAGTTGGACAAGATGGTCCCCAAGGAGCCTCCCAGTCCTGCTTTGCTTGATTTGAATGTATACATCAGGCGAGTCAAATGTCTTCCAGAACATTCTGCATGACAGTAATTAGTATCAGGTGTATCCTGCAGTCCATGTGGTTACTTCATCATGCTGCTTTTCTTTCCATTGTATTTTATTTTAAACAGAACGCCATGGCAACATGTTTATCCTTCTGGCTTCCTAAAAGAAAGGGAGGAAGAAATAAAAAGACAGAAAAAGAAAAGGCAAAGAGAAAGAAAAGACTGCTGTAAACTAATCCTACTGAGCATGGTTTAACCACAATACCAAAAAAAATCCATATGTTTAAATGTTTTCGTTGGCTTTTCTGGAGCTCAGGACCTAACTTTTTAAATATTTATTGGTCCAAAGCAATGGAAGAAATAACTTAAACAGAGCCAATCTATGGTACTATTTGGATCCCAACTATTTCTTAATCTCGGCGATGTCCTTCCTGCATACTTTCCTTGCTCAAGAAGGACATTGCGGGGCTCAGTTTCATATCTATAGGGCAAAACAGATGAGGAAATCCAGGTTAAGAAATGGCTCACGTTCTTTTCTGTACATGCTGAAACCCAACTCTCCTGAAGAGCCCTGGAGGAGAGCCAGTGTCCCAGACGCATGGCTTAGCCTGCTGCCTTTTTTTTTTTTTTTTTCACATAGATCTAATTCAAAGCACACATTTTTCTTCTTTTTTTTTAAATTCATACTTGGGAACCCTCAAAAGCCGTATGAGCAGTCTCCTATCCACATGTACATACTTGTGGGCAAGTGTACAAGCGTCCTCAGATTCGGCCGGAAAATGAGGACAAGGTCCCCCTATATCCGTCTCCCAGGCTCGGGTAAATGCACTCTCTTCTCAAAACTATACTGAGAGTTTTTACAGAACAGCGTCCCCTGGGCGCCTGCCCCTCTAAGCAGGCCTTCCCAGTCTTCCAGGTACCCCCAAAACGGGCATGTTCCCCAGGGAGCTTTCCAAGCCCTCTTCTGCACTTCCTGCGGGTGGCAAAAGTGATGGTTGCTGCTGCCTTCCTAATCTCTCATTTCAACCCCCCCTCTAGCAATTCAAATCCCCCAAAATCCTATGTTCCTCAGCATTCCCACCCATAGACCTCAGCCCAAGTCAGAGAAGCAGCAGGGCCTACAGAGGGTCTTTCCATGAGGCTGTGGGGGAGCCTGGCATTGTCAGATACAACCTCTACTCTTCCTGTAAGGTGTGGGGTGGGGGTCAAGCAGTCAAGGATTTGGGGGGGGAGGGACAAACAACAGTCCTATCTTGTGGGGTCCTGGAATTGACAGTGGTTCTTCTAGAATGCACACCAAACCGTTGGTTCCATGCTAACAGCCCTTCAGGAACTTGATTTTGCCTTTAAAATAAAGTCTAATGTCTAGTTTGGGATTTATGGACCTGTGTGAGGGGTTCCCTTTTTGTTTCTGGTCACTTATCCAAACACAATTTATACCCACATTCCCTTCCAGGTGGATGTTTGCAGGTCTCTGCTGTGTTCTTATCCTGGGGTTGGGAGGTGAGGAGCGCTGCGGCTGCCCTTGTATTTCTGGAGTTCTCCTACCCAGAACCCCAATGTCAGAGCACTCTGTTACCCTGAAACCTGAGTTTTGGATGCAGCCCCAGCCTTTAGCACAGAGGATTTTGCCAAACTGTAGATATTCAAAGACAAATAAAATTCAGCCTTGTGCGAAAGGCCAAGGATAAAGCTTACTTCCCGGTAGATTGCTTCCAGGCAGCACATATATGTTTGACTCGGGGGTCCGTGGTATGTGGCAGAGGGGGTGAGCTACGTGTCATGACTAAGCCAGTGAAAAAGACCCGGAAGGAAATACCCCCAAATTACTCCCAAATACCCCCAAAAAACATTCGTGGCTTTAGGCAAATAGATTCTGGGCAGTTTTTCTTTTCCACTTTTATGGATTTCTCTTCTGGCACATAGTGCTTTTATAATGTGCATTTTTCTAAAATGCAACAATCCAAGAAGGCTGACCGTTTGAGCCTCTTCCTTAGGGACCTCAAATATGAAATATTTTTCTAATGAGTAAATAAAAATCAAGAGGCTCAGGACGCCCCTCTTGAGTAGCTCCAGGCACGGTCCCCGACAGAGGCATTCAAGCATGGGGTGGCATGATGGGGGCCAGAGGCAGCCCCACAGCTGAGCCTGACTCCTGGAAGTGCTTTCTTGAACCTGCCACAGAGGTGAACAAACTCCTAGCTGGGAACAGCAACCAAAAAAATGAACTTCATTGGTTTCATTCCTACAGGAGGGGCCTAGAGAAATCCATTTACTAGGGGATAAGTCACGCCAAGAATGGGGTCTTGGCGAAACAGGCCACCGTCACGGGTTGGGCTTTAGAAGTCACATCCTGACACTAGGAAAACGTGGCCATGTCGCCCCACCCTGCCCCCAGTGGCCCCCCAGCTTTGGGCGTGGGCCAGCTCCAGATTCAAGCAAGGGGTTTTTTTGGCCCAACTCCATGGAAATATCTCCTTCGGTGGAGCAAAGAACTGCTTCATTCAACTGCCTGCGGCTAGGGAGGGGGCTGGCTTTACAGTGTTGACAGAGAAGCAGAGGCCTGGGGAGGGGCCCCAGAGGAGAAAATGTATTCCAGGTAGAACAGGACTGGAAAGTTTGCTTTTTTTTTTTTAACTAAAAGATTGCTGACAGTTGAAAAACTGCCACCCCACCCAAGAGGCTCCGAGAGAAGTCATCTGTACTAGATTTCAGGGACCTGTCTCCTTAACGGCAAAGGGAAGGGAGCCAATTCCAGGCACGCTTTCAGTTTAAACATTCGAGGTCTGGATCCTTCCAGAGCCCACAGTGGGCCTCCCGGGTGATAGCTGTGTCTCAGCATTCACCCAGAAGCCACCAGCTCACTAGAGGGGAGCACGGGGGGAGTCTGCAGTTAGAGGCCCCGGTGCACGAAGAGGCTGTGGGGAGGCTCCCGGGGACAAACTTTCCTCTCTCCCTCGTTGACCCTAAGTGTGCAGGGTCCATGTCACAGCCTATGGCCAGGGAGGGACACCAATACACACAGGCTACCAGCCCCTCAGCACTCACCAAAAAGCCAGAAGCAACCACCCTCACATAACTCCTGCCCCAGAAAATGGCTCAGAAGCTCATCCATAAATGAGAGGCTTGGCAGGGACTTAGGGGGTCTTTACTGAGAGATGGGATTCTCTGTCCTACCCCCTAGTGTCATCCTGGGGATGACAGGAGATGAGAAACCAACTGAGGGTAGAGTGCGGCATGCAGTCAGGTGGCCCGTGCTGCCTCGAGTTGATAACACCTGTAATACCTGGCATCTGAATCAAAGGGATGACATCCCGAAATCACAGTGCGGATTACTGGTTTTCTGCCCCAGCTCTCAGGTAGACCAGCAGTCTTGCCTGGTGGTTGAGGGTTTGGGCCCTGAGATCAGACCTCAGGTGCAAGTCCACTGCTACCTGTGTGTGTTTGGGTTAGCTGTTGAACCTCTCTGAACCTCATTTTTATGATTTTTAGAATGAAGATTAAATGCCTCCTTCAGGTGAGAAGATTAAATGGGGAGAAAAATCGAGTGCTGTATTCGCCATGTATCCCCGGCTGTGTGACTTGGAAGGTGGGTGAGGAGACCTCCTTTCCTGTGTTGTTGCATTTATTTTATTTATTTATTTATTTTAAAAAACATTATTGGGGAATTGGGGGAGGGGAACAGACAAGTTGCTGTCCTTTTGTTCTTCAGTCTAGTTGTGGAGGACGACACTTCACTGAACCCATGTTGGTATTATCATTGCGCTCTTCCCGGGTGAGCCAGTCGTTTGCCGGCTGTCTTGGCCACTCAGGCCGGCTGCCGGCCAGCCCCACTGCAGCCTACGCCATTGCCGGTGACTCAGGGCAGCCCAGCTCCAGGTCGAGCTGTTGTTCACCAGCTTAGCTGTAAAGGGTGCAGCATCACTGGCCCTCATGTGGGATCCGAACCGGGGCCCTGCTGCTCATAGCTGGCATCCCAAGCCAACTCTTAACCAACACGCCACTCGGCCGGCCCTGTTTTCATTTATTTTATAAGCATAAATTTATTTTGTAATTCATATATATATATATATATATATATATATATATATATATTGCCAGTATAACTGCTAGGTCAAGCAAAGGCACCCTGTCACCCTACCACTGACACAGAGGTGCCCTTCTCATGTTGGCTGTCTCCAAAATGCCTGAGAGCTAGGTGGCTGAACCCCACAGTTTGGGGAATGGTCTCTGCCGGTCCCCACAATTGGTCAGAGAGAAAAGAGAGCAAGCCTCCCACTCGCGGCCTCTTTGCTGAGCCTCATGGGCTCTCTGTGGACTGGGATGGCCCCCTAGCACAGCGCCCCGCCCCAGTACTCCCCAGACCCACTGCCGACAAGGGCCAACTCTCTTCCTTGGTAAGACCTCCTGTCTCAGACTCTGGGGTCTGAGATGCAGTTTACAAGCTCAGTGGGAAACGGATCTTCCAGATAAAAGTATTCCCAGAAACCTGGGCCTGCCTCCTCCCTTTTCCCCATACCTGGTAGGCCACAGGCGCTATGCCGCCTGGTAAGGAGGCAGCCAGCGAGGGGGTGAGAATGCAGGCTCTGACATCAGACCCTGGTTGGAATTCTAATACCACCACTTACTAGCAGCTTGACTTTGGGCAAGTCCCTGATGCTGCTCTGTGCCTCAGTTTCCTCATCTGTAAAATGGGGTTGGTGAGAAGGTTAACTGAGGTAATGCGTGTGAAGCTCTCACAGCAGAGCCTGGGTACCCAGTAGATGCTCAATAACCAAGGTGGCATCCTCTCACCACAGGCAGACAGCTGCGCCGTCCCCAGGGAGGGTAGCTCTAATAATGCCACCCTTCCCACAAGATGCAGAGCGCGAAACCTTTGCCACAGGCCTGGTAGGGAAGAGCTGTGAGCCTCTTCATCCTAAGGGGCCGTGGCAAAGCCTGTGGGGTGGGCCAGGAGCCCTCAGGCTGGCCCCTGCTGCGTGCCCTTTCTAGGGCCAGTGTGCAGATGTGTCTTGCAGCCTCAGCTCACCAAAAAGCTTCATTTCCCCTCACACACACCTTCCCATTTTGGGTAACTTCACCAGCTGGGTCACTGGGAGTGATCACAGGTCTCAGCGGGTCATTTCAGAACACTGCAGGCCCCGTGGGACTCCGTCACCGTGGGTCATGGTGCCTCGCTGACACCTACCAACTTGCTCGGGCTTATGCTCTGCAAACGCTTCACCCTCTGAGACAGGCAGAAATGTTCAACATACCCTTTAGGTGTTTGCGGAAGGGATGAACCTGCCTTTAGGTAAACGGAGTTGCCCTCGCACATTTGATGATTTAAAAAAAGCAAACTGAAGCCGCATTTCCAGGGCCTACCTGCTTCCACTGGCTCTCAACCTAAAGACACCTCTGTCTTCATGATCTGTTTGGGATGGAGGGCATTGGGAGGGCCTCTGGGACCCCTGCTCTCCTCACTCCACTAAGCCTTCCATTTGCTCTCTGCAAAAATGTGAAAATAATAAGCCACAGGTTTGCTTTGAACACAGAACAAGACAGCACAGCCTACATCACTCGGAAGGACCCTGGGGGTCACTGTCCACAGCTGGAGGTGGAGGCTTCATCTGAACCAGTCACCTCGTAGGTGGCACACCCAGACCAGGCACACTCAGAACCGGCTGCCCCCAAAATACATCAGCTGAGATTTTGTACTTTTTGCCTGAGTTTTGTCAACTTTAAAAAGTTAATTCCAGGGCTGACCGAGTGGCGTGTTGGTTAAGAGTTGGCTTGGGATGCCAGCTCTGAGCAGCAGGGCCCCGGTTCAGATCCCACATGAGAACCAGTGACGCTGTACCCTGTACAGCTAAGATGGTGAACAACAACTCGACCTGGAGCTGGGCTGCCGTGAGTCGCCGGTGATGGCGTAGGCGGCAGTGAAGCTGCAGTGGGCTGCTGTAAGCTACCATGAGTGGCTGGCAGCTGGCGTGGGCAGCTGGCAGCCGCCGTGAGCGGCCATCCAGTGGCCGGTGACCAATCTGCCTCACCCGGGAAGAGTGCAATGATAATACCAACATGGGCCAGTGAAGCAACGTCCTTCACAACTAGACTGAAGAACAAAAGGACAGCAACTTGTCTGTTCCCCTCCCCCCGATTCCCCAATAAAATCTTAAAAAAAAAAAGTTAATTCCAGATAGCTTTATTCATGCATTTGTCCATCCAGTTCAAGAAACACTGGGTGCCTAGGGCTGGCACTGTTTCAGGTGCTAGGGGTAAAATGACAAGTGGCAGGACAAGCTCCCTACCTCTTGGAGTTCAGGGAGCTGAGCAGCACACCTACTATGCGCCGGGCTGGGCTCTAACTGCCCCTGTTTCCATCTCGGGTTGGACAACACGCTCAGCTCAGGCCCTGAGAGCAAGTGAGTGCCCTCCACCCTCTGTGGGGAAGGAATCCACAAGTGGTGAATTGTCATTGAACTAGAAAAGCCAGCTAAACGGGGGGCTGGGATGCCACGGAAAGCTGGCACCTCTCGCCCGCCCAGCTCTGAGTATCAGGAATTCTGGGCCCACGTCCTTTCCCGACAGTCTGGCTGTAGGTACGTTTCCCAGAAATCTCAGTGTTTACTCTGAGGGGCCTCCCACAGGAGAAGTCCCTCAGCTTCTGCTTTGGGCTCTAAGTCACTTTCTGGCTGGCTCAGAGCACAGGCATCTCAGAGAGTTGAACATATGGCCACGTGGCAGCCCCACAGATCCAAGCAAAACTGTCTGGCTGCCCGGCCTGAGCTGCCCCTGAAAGGTTTCAGTGTATATCCCGGCCCTCTGCTTTGGGGGTTCGCACGGGTCCTCGCACACACCCTGAGCAGCTGGCCCAGACCCAGGCCGAGACCTATGGCTGGTTTCCGCACCCCAAATCAGGGCCCTCATTTGGAGAAGCCTGAGTGGGGCTGGGCTGAGGGATTCAGGAAGTGGCTGGAGGCCGTATGTAAGCTGCCTTTCCCACCAGGCTGGAAAGGAAGTGGGGTGAGGGTGGGGGCAGGAGGTAGAGAGAGGAAGATAAGGGGAGGGGGCAGAGGGATCAAAGGGACTGGCAAGCCCACTCCGGGCTCCTCTCTGGGAGGGGTTTCCATGGGGAGGAGCGTCCACGTGGAACGGAAAGGCTGCATCCCGGGACCTTGTCTGAGGCACATGCTGACCAGTACCACCTGGGAAGGGCCACAGCTGAAGAAATGTGGACCAATCAGGGGGCCAGCGGTCAGGCTCTAACTCCTGAGAGAAGCCCCTTCCTTTCTGGCCTCCTGGTCACCGCAGTCTCACATGAAACACGTCCTTATTGAGTTCATTTAGTACATAAAGTAGTGCTCAATGGAGAACAAAGGCTCAAAAAAAAAATCCTCAAATGAATAAAGCAGAAGACAAAACAGGTGTGCGGGGGCCTGGGGACGTGCTGCCCCTTGTGTGTGCCACGTCTCACCCAGTGGGCAACACAGGCTGGGCTCCCTGGAGTCCTTGCACATTCTCTTTAATGTTTTATTCATTTACTTATGTAGTTATTTAATGTATTGGGAGTAACATTATATATATTTCAGGCATACATAATAATTCGACATCTGTATACTTTATAGGGTGCTCACCACTCAAAGTCTTGTCTCCTTCCGTTACCATAGGTTTGACCCCCTTTACCCACTTCGTCCTCCCTGCAAACCCCCCCCCCACCTCCCCCCACTTCTATAACCACAATTCTGGTGTCTGTTTCTGTGAGGTTGTTGTGAATTAAGAGCCTGAGTTAGGGTCCAAGAAGGCAGCCCACAAGACTGTGTCCCTCCGCCCAAGAAATCTGGGAGGGTCTGTGTTGGACGAGCCCAGCCGACAGGAGGAAACGCACACTGCAGCCTCTCAGGGACAGTTCTGGGCGGGCCTCACAGCAGGGCTGGGGAAGGGGGGCTGGGCGCCGCTGCAGAAGCTGCCACGTTCCCACATGTTAAAGGCAACGCTGTGCCTGCATTTTGAACCCTGGTGGGGGGCAGCGTGAGGCAGAAGTAAGATATGAAGGACTTTAGCATCTGCTCCAGGAACCCCTTGAGTCAAGTAGAGAGGGTCTTTGAACCAGGAACCTGGATCAGGCCACCCAGCAGTCCCCCCAAGTGGACTCATGCTGAGCAGAGCAGAGTTGCAGAGCTGTGTTCCCCTAGATCAGGATTTCACACTTGAACCCACATTTCCTCCAAACAGAGTGAAAACCTCCCATCTAGTCCCTCCCACTCGGAGCCAAGATTTACTTGCTCCCAGCAAGACCGAGCTCAGGCTGCCTGCTTTACACCCTCTTTCAGCGGGGCTCAGCTTTGTGACTATCTGTCACCCCATCCTGCAGCCAGGGGTCATGGCCAGTGGGACTTGGGCTCAGAGGCCAGCATCACCCCAAAGGGGGTTCTGCGGAAAGTAAAAAGTAATGCTCGAATTGGACCCCATCCAAATCTCCCTGCAGGACTTTTGTTTGCTTTTTAAGATAACTAACTACATTCCCCACCACACACAGGCTCTCTCATCAACATTTTTTTTATTATTAAATTTATTGGAGTGACAATGGTTTGTAAAATTACATAGGTTTCAAGTGTGCAATTCTATAATACATCATTGATCTCTCAACAACTTTATACTGTGTTTGCGATCTAAAGGGGCACAACTTTCTGGAGGGCATTCTGGCAGCAACGGACCAATCTTTTCCATGCACATGAGTCCCAGCCCGGCCATTTCCTCTAGAAGTGACTCCCGCAGAAATGACTGTGCCGTGCCGGAAGATGCAGGGCCACTGCCATAGCTCTGCTGGCTGAACTGATCACAGCGCTGGCTGTGAGCTTGCTACACGCCAGGCAGGGGTCTAAGGACTTTTTGTACCTATGAACAGTTCATTTAATCTTCACTCAGGAGGTGTGTACTTTATCATGCCTGTTTACAGATGAGGAAACTGAGGCACAGGGCTACAGGGTGTGAGAAGCAGGCCTAGGGTTTGTGCCAGGAGCCACTTCTCCCTGCTGCATTACATGTCACCCATCCCTGTTGCCCACTGGGAGGGCAGGGAACATGCAAAGGTTCAGAGATACTGCCCTGAGCTCTTGGCCACACGGGCAACAGAACCCCACAGGAGGTTGGGGAATCAGCCTTCCAGTTGGGGAGTTATTTGTGTCTCCCCCTGCAGACGGGATAAGCCCATAGGGCCTCCTTACTTGGCATGGAAGGGGGGCATCACTGCATATGGCTGGCACTGTGGTGGTGAGAGCTCCATGCAGAAATCAGTTTGAGTTGATCTTCCAGAAAGAGCCTCTCGGTTTCCCTAACTTGGGCAAAAGACCTGTGGCAGTTTCTACCCCAACTCTTCAGCAAATACCAGGAGGGGCATGACGTTGTCCTGGGAACACCGACTGAGCTGTTGTGAGGAGCCTGTCGCATGGAGGGGAGCCACGGAAAGCCCCAGCCCCACGCACCTGGCGGTCCCCCGTGCTGTGGATCCGTGTCAGCTATCGCATCTTACACAAAGCTCCAGGGTGAGTGCCACAGTTGCCCGCGCACCGCCAACTGGGACCGCGGGGCAATGACGGTGACCCTGCTGGGCCACAGCACAGCCAGCCGCAGTGCACCGGCCAAGGACCTGATCCCACAGCCCCACAAAATGTTCGAAATTGCTGATTTGGGGCCTAGATCGTTCAAACTATCCTATTTTCAAACATGCCAAGCAGCCCAGGCGTACGTTTGCACAGGCGCACATTTGCAAAGTCCCCTTCCCATGTGCTCAAAGGATGAGCGTGGCCAGCCAGAAGCACCCAAGAGGCTTCAGGCAGTCTCAGGGTGAATCTACAAGTGCCACGCCTCCTCTGAGACTCACAGACCCTGAAACTCATTCCGTGGTCCTCAGGGCTGAGCAGGAGAGGGGATGGGCAGCCTTCAGCCTCACCCCTCCCCCAGCGCAGACCCAGTCATTTGCAAACTAGCAAGACCAGGCTGGGGGCCTGAAAACTCCAGGCTGGAGAGTTTGTCCCCTTCTTAAAGGAGCAGAGCCAGCCCAGCTGGAATCAACCTGGACCAAAGACCCCCTCCCCTGAGGGAGTTCATTCTGTTCACTCTCTAAGTCACCCCACCCCTTGCTCCAGGCTGGGAGAAGGAGCCCACAGATCCTCTGGGATGTGCAGGATCCATGCTGCCTCCGAGGCATGGGAATGAGTTGGCACCCCATCGGATACCCCTGTGAAGAAGGCTCTTTGGGGGTCCCCAGGGTACCAGTTAAAGCCTCCTCTTAAGATTTATCATGACTTCGATGATCGCAGTATGGTATTGTGTTTTTGTTTTTACCCCCAAATCCTGCCAACAGAGCTTCCATTCTTCACTTTTACAAAATCCTCAGCGGGGATTCCCAGAGTCCCAGAGACTTGCTCTAATCCCCAGCTCTGACTTAGCAGCACTAAGAGGAGGGCCAGTCAGCAGACAGCCAGGCCTTTCTCCTCATTTCACTGGGGACGTTGCTGGCTTGAGACGTGGGGGGACATGGAGCCCAGTAGCCAGGGCCTGGGGATTGCATGGGAAGGTCAGGGCACATGGTGCTGGGTCCTGTGTTAGTCTCTCCTGATATCACTGGTCAATGTCAGTGTTCAAAGGTCCGAAGGAAAAGCGCACCACAGGGCTGACTGGGGCACTTCCTGTGCTTGCTTCATGCTTAGTACAAGAGGTCTGTCGAGATGGGTGACACCTGAAACAGGAGAGAGCCTGGGTAGTGGGACAAGTCAGGAGCAGAGAATTCTTCAAGGTGTGACTGCTCCACTGGAAGACAAATGACAGCCGTAAGAGCCGCTTCCACTCAGTGAGACAAGCATTTTAGTGGGCACAAAACCTCTTCCCAGTAAATACTCCTTTCCTCTCAGCAGATCCTCTGTCTCCTGCCAGCCTTGTTGACTTTCCTTCTATTTAGAAAAGCAGGACCCAGGGTGGCTCTGCTCAGTGTGGGGAACAAGAATTGCTCCTCCAGAGAATAACACACGGCTTGAGTCCCTGAAACTTTGGGTCTAGGAAACAGTCAAGCTCCATCTCATGGGGATGGAGCTGGCCCAGACAGAAGTGTGTGTGTGTGTGTGTATGCGTGCACGCGCACACACATATGTGCATAAGTGTGTGCCTGCTCACGTGTGTTGGGGTGAGAGTGAGGCTGGCTGTGGCACATGACACAGCTCAGACTTGTGCTTTCAAGAGTAACATACCCAGTTTAGCATTGTGTTCAACCAAGCACTGCCAGGATCCCCAGGACTCCACCATCTCTGCCCAGACAGCCCAGAAGGCTGAAGTCTGCCTGGGAATGGGAGAGGAGGCTGGGCTGCCATCTGACTCCACCATCCCCCACCTGGTGATTGTGGGGCTGGTGATTCACTGGTAACCAAGAGCCTTGGGGGAGGGTCGACTAAGAGTCAAGTATCAATTCCTCTTGAAATTCAGAGTTTCAGATGGGGGAGGTGCAGGACAAGGGCCTGGAGCAATTTTGCTGCAGCCTTTCAGCAAATACTTGAGTCTTGCACCAAGTTGCTGGAGGACCGTAGATCCGCAGATAACCCTCGAAATTGAGAATCGTGGAGACCCATGAAATCACAAACCATGGCGAATTGTGGTGAATCACAGTGAACTGTGCTACAGGGGAACACATCCAGGAATCTAGGGGGTTAGGACAGATTAGTATGGCCAATTACAGAGCTGCAAGATGACGGCACAGCAGAACACGGGCAACTGGCGGGCCGCGGGCAACTGGCGGACCGCGGGCAACTGGCGGACCGCGGACATCTGGCGGACCATGGACAACTGGCGGACCGCGGGCAACTGGTGGACCCTAGCCTGGCGATTGCAGTCTCCTCTCCCAGACCCGCACACTCCTGGTAATCTCTGATTTGAGTCTGGTGCATGAATACCGCTCTGGCCCCCAAGCTGTCCGCAGCTCACCCTCAGCACAGCAGGGCTGTGCACTCCTTGCTCAAAGGATGGAGCTACAGGTGCCAAACCTTTGCAGACCCCAAAACTTAATAAGCCAGATCCCAGGCCTAAAAGCACAGGGTGTCCCACATCTCACTCTTGGAACTGTTCTCAGACAGAAACAGTTTGTCCACTGGTGCTAGCAGTCAAACACTAAACGCCAAGAATTGCAGTAGAGAAATATTGGCTATTTTATTATGAACGGCGCCATCCAGGAGAACAGAAAGCTCATGCTCAAAAGCCTGAACTCCCTGATGGCGTGTAGGTTACAGATTCTACAGGGCAAAGTTGTAAGACACCATGGCTTAGGGGGTTCGGGGTTGTGCAAGGAGCTGATTGGTCAAAGGTGAAGTAAGGGTAATAAATCATTTCTTCAGGTCTTGAGGACTGTTCTGAGGTCTGCTCCGGCGTCCCTCTGTCTGGTCTCATGGGAAAGTAGCCAGGGGGTCGTTCCACCTTAGGGCTCAGGAACTGAAACATAACTTAGATCAAGATATTATCTTTAGCCGGCCAGAGTCCCAACCATGTGATTATAGTCCAGGCTACTGTCTTATGCTGCCTCGGGGACTGCTGATTATCCGGGGAAAAGGTTACATCTCTGAGGGATATTTCTAGAGCTAGGATTTAAAGCTAAATTTAATCCAAGTCATAAGGACCCTAGGTTTCAGAGCAACAGATCAGGCCAGCCCCCAGTGGGAGAGCCATTTGCAAAACTGCAGGGCAAGGTGGGGAGCAGCCCCACCCCACAGTGTTCTGCAGATGAGTCTAGCTAGTCTTTCTTAAAGGAACAGGGCATCCCCAGGCAGGCTGTAACAGCTCTGAGGTTGGAATTTAGAGTTCATCTTGGTGGGGAGGTCAGTTACTGTGCTTCTTGTCCTATCCTTCACCCCACACAGGAGGGCCACAGAGCAGACACAAGACAGTTGGGAGCAGCCCTAGTAAAGCCATTCTGGTTATGCTGTCCTCCCAGATGTGGGAAGAAGTCAGCATGACCACCCACACCCCACCTGTGGTTAGGGGTTTTTGTGTTTCCTGAGGGGGGTAGTTCTGGAACACTCATACAATTCATAGTGTCTTCAGGAACTATGCCACGGCATTTATTTCATTTATTTAATACAACAATGCTAAGAAATAGATCTTCAGCCCTCCAATTTTGGAGAATCCCAAACTAGCTCTTCTCGCTCACCAGCCAGGTGCCAGGACCACACAAACTATAAGGGCAAAAACATGGGCTCTCAGCAGGAGAACAGGATCTTTGGGAGACCCCCAACTGAACAACTTTCCTAAGTTAGGATGAAGGTCTGGAGCAATTTCCACGGCAGAGCTCCAGAAAATGCTCCAGAGGTGAACACGTTGCCCCAGGCCCACTGAGGTTGTTGTGGTTGTGTGTAGGTATCTAGCCATGAGAACCTGTGGATCTGAGAAGCACTAAGACCCACAAAGTTGCAAACCAGGGTTCTTGGTGGTGAATCCCAGTGAACTGTGCTGCAGAGAACTGCCTCCAAGCAAAGAGGGGCTGGGAGGCCAGGGCTCAGGCAGACCTGGTATCGCAATCACAACGCAGCAGGATTATGGGACCTTGGACCTCGGGACACCGGCGGACCGTGGGCGATGGGCAAACCCCAGCCCAGAAGCCGGCTGGGCTCCTTTTGCCCAAAGGAGTAGCTAATGGTCTTGGGAGAATCTGTGGTGCCAAACTTCCCCCAGAGAACCCAAACTTGAATTCCTAAGACCCCAAGACTCAAAGGTCTCACCCTCCGGGCGGACCCGCCTCAGGCAGAGAAAGTCATTTGCAAAACAGTAAAGGGAATGCTGAGCTTCCTCCGGAATTCAGTTGGCTTTTGAGTTTTCCCTTCTTAAAGGAACAGAGCATCCCAACAGGCTTTATGAAGCTGCCTTAAGGATGAAATTTAACAAAGCCTTCCTGGAGAGGCATTGTTACCATGCTTGCCCCCTCACCGCAGGCGGGAGGTGCACTATGCAAACCCTAGACATTTTGGGGTGGCTGGAAACTGGTACCCCAGACCTAGAGAATGGTTACACACCCTTTCAAGAATCAGAGATTTGAGCAAATGCCAGTGAAACCTGGCAAATCATGGTAAACCATGGACACAAACCACAGTCTGGCAGGGGTGGAGCAGGGAGACCAAAGGAACTGCGGTGAACCTCAGCATATGTGCAGGATTACAGTGCTGGGTGCTATTGACCGCGGGCTACCGGCAAACCGCGGGCCACTGGCGAACCGCGGGCCACTGGCGAACCGCGGGCCACTGGCAAACCACGGCTCACGAGAAGTCCCTTCTTAAAGGCCAGCAAACTTTCTATCCCTGTTGAGGGCCTGAGGCATGAAAGTCCTTTTCACTCTTCAGCCACCAGCAGCCCCGTCTGGCACCTGGGCTCAGTGGTCTTGGGGGAACCCTGTAGGCGTGCCAAACCTTGTCAGAAATCATAAAGCTTAACTCTATAGTCCCCAAGACTAAAAAAAGAAAAGTGGCGCCCTGTTTGACCGAAGGATGGGTCTGTTCTCATTCTTTGGGGGCGCTTTGTCCCTCCCAGCGCTCAGGCGCAAGCTGACAGCCATTTACAAAGCAGCAGGAGGGCAGTTGTTAATATGGGAATATGGTAATTCTTTTGGTGGTTTGGTCTTTCCCACCCCAGAGGGTCTTTTCTTAAAGGAGCAGAGGCTCTCCAGGCAGGCTGAAGGGACAGTTAAAGGTTGAAATTTACGGAGTTCAGCCTGGGAGCCCTCACGTACACATCCTGTGCTCTCTCTGTTGGGGGCCCACAAACTGGGATCCACAGATTTCTGGAGTGACACTTGCTAAGTCATCCTGGCTAAATCGTCCTTTCCTCATACCTGGGGAGAGGCCTGTGTGGTATCCTTTCCTACACCCTACTCTGTGTATCTAAGATTTCAGGGGACTTTGGGGCTACTAAGGGGGCCTAGTTCCTGTGCACTCTTACCGTGGATTTACACAGTGGAAATTTCGCGAACTTAATTGTCCGACACTTCCTATAGTTCTTTATTGGACCACAGCATTTACTCAACACAACAGACCTAAAACATGAGTCTTCTAGCCTTCCATTTGTGGAATTCCAGACGGGTTCATCTAGTGCATGGACTGTACAAACCTGGGGAAAACCACAGAGGTCACAGCCAGGCTCTCCACCAGGGATGGCTTCAGGCCAGAGGCCTGCAGCAATTTCCATGCCCCACCCCCAGCCTTTTAGCAAATGAATGACACAGAGCAGATACTAGGATGTAAGGGGCATAGAGCTCTTTGTGTTGAACCATGGCACCTGGCTGTTCAAGGTCACAGTGCCGCCAGTGATACCAGAGCGCAGCCGGGGATGGGAAGCCAGGCAACCGCGGCGTCACGAACCATGGCAGTACCACAACGTCAGACCATGCCTGGCCCACCGCGGCACGGTACGCGGCAACCATCGGCACCACCAGACTGGGTCGCTTCTCAAAATCTTCCTAACGATTTGGGGTCTGGGCCTTCGGTGCATCTTACCGTAGTGCTGTCAGGTAGCCCTGCCAGGCATTTGGGCATTAAGACCCCCCCCTGCTCAAAGGGGAAGTGTGGTGGGCAAGAAGTACCCAAGTGGCCCTGGAGGGTCCTAACACCCAGTTTCCCAGGCCTCAGGCTCCACAGGCCTCCAGTCCTACCCTGCCCCAACCTTCCCAAGCCACCATCCTCAGACATTTTCAAACTAGCTCGATCAGGTCGGGGACCGGGAAACGTGAATTCTGTTTGTCTGAAGTGCCAGTAAGTGCTTGTGTTCTTCCCCTTCTTAAAGGAACAGCCGGGAGCAGTCCCTGGGACCAAAGGCCACCCTCCCCTGAGGGTGTTTGTTTCCATTCACTTACTGGGTAAGCCACCACCTCTCGCTCCCAGCTAGGGAACCCCCACCCCCACCCCCTCCTCACAGATATCCAGGCTCGAAAGCTGGGCAGGTTCCTGGCTGCCTACTGGGGCCTGGGGCAGACACACTTCATCCAACTCCACTGGAGGATGGGCCTTGGGGACCCCGGGCGTCTGGCTGCTGTCTGCTCTTCAATTTACTGTAATCTCAGGGGTCTTTGCTTGGCATTTATTTCACCGAATCTTCACGACAGTCCCAGGACATGTGTTTTTTGCTCTCCAGCATCATAGATGCCTAAACTAGAAAAGCAAAGGCACTTGACTTCCTGCACTGGCAGCGCTAAGGTTGGATCCCAATCTTGTGACTGTCACAGGCCGGTGTGTTGCTGAGAAAGCGAAGTTGGGGACACAGAACGTTCCCCCACCCCTCACCCCAGCACAAGACTCTGGAGACAAAGGTTGGGGAGGGCAGTGGTGGGGAGCGGTTTGAGACTTATGTTGTTGAGGTGGTGGGCTTGGGATTGTGGAGTACAAGTTCTGGTTGGAGACAGAAACATGGCAGGCCTGGTGATGTCGAATCCTATATAAGAATTGCTCCCCTAAAGTTCTTTATGACTAAAAATTCCACTCAGGCACTTAAGTGCCCATTAGGATACAAGGCCTCCCTGGAGACCCCAGAAGAGAATCTGTCGTATTGTTACCGGCGGAGAGAGTGCCCCCACTAAAGACTTTTAAGTTTTCTTTTCTATAGAAATGTTAAGTATAGAAACGTTAAGTCTCCTCCCTAGTCTCTTAGCCCCTGGCTTTGATTACTCTTCTCATCAGTTTGTGAATCCTAGTTTAAAGATTGCTCCTAGACTGAATCCTAGAATTCTTCTATCCCCCTGCTTCTTGATTGCTTTGTAAATCAGTTTCTGAATCCTAAACAATAGAAGTCTCCTGCTTCAGATAACTACTCGAGGGCCTGTGACTTCCTAACATCACCCAGGCCAGTAAGTTGAATGCCAAACCCATTTTGGGCCCAGACAACTGATGCCACCTGAGTAACAGGTTGAATGGCAATAGGCTTCATGAGAGCTAACAGATTTATTAATGAAAATCTATTTTTGCTCATTCAGGGACCTTGCGGATACAGAGGACACCCCAACAAGATTGCCAGTCACAACCAAAGAAGCCAACACGGTCTTCCAGACAGAGCTCGAGACCCCTTCCTTCCATCTGAGATCAGCTAGGGTGAGAGTTCCGTGAATCCCCCAATAGGCAGGGACAGCTCTACGCTCCTGCCCAGCAGGAAGCAGATACAGAAGAAGAGATCTCCTGTCCCTCAGCTTCCCATAGAGATTTCATGGGGATCGCGTCTCTCAAGGGGAAAACAAGGCAGGCAGTTAGAGGCAAACATTGGGCCTCTGCATTCCTGCACGTCCCACAGGGTGCAACCGCCCAGGGGACCTCCCCTCTCCACCCAAAACCACCCCTTTGTATTGTAATTACCTACCCCTGCGGGAAAACAAATGAGCACAAAATACTACCCAACTAGATCTGACCAGTCACTCGCACCTGCGCAGTACCTCTTGTCAATCACAAGTGCCAATCAAGTGGTCCCACACCCTTGGAGGAACAGCCCATTCTAGAGAAAGGGGATAAAAACCCCAAGTCCTGGGAAGTCCGTCCCTTTTTTTCCTTTTTGGGTGCCCTGCTCTTTTGACCACTTCTCCCTTCTCGAGCTTTTTGAGCCTTGCCTTTGTGCGTGACCGGCTCCAAACTCTTTGGAATGTGATTTCTCTTCTAATAATGGGCCCTTGAGCCATTCTCTACTGCTCCGTAGAAATGTACTATCTCTTTGAAGAAACTACTTTTTCTGTACTTGACTCCCGCATCTCGTTCAATTCTTTGCTCAAGTTGCCAAGGACCTGGACTTTGCGCCGAGAAGGGCCTACTCTCCGACAACAATATGGGGGATGCCAGTCGCCAGGATTTGATGAGTGACAAGCTTAGGGGACCAAACAGCTCCCCGTGGGACAACTGAGGCACAGGAGCCTGGTGGCAGAAGTGCCATCCTTTCTCTTGTGCAGTCAGAAAGCTGCTGAAAGCCACGCTGACATTCCCCAGAGCCTCATCTCATTTAATTCTCCCAGCAGCCCAATCAAGCAACTGTCATAATATTTTAACCTTTAAGACAATTACAGAAATAATTCTTGTTTCTTGTTTTTGAAAAAATGACAAAAACAAACAACACAAAAGCAGAAGAATGCAGCAGTGTGTGACCATGAAAAGGGATATTTTTCAGCCCCATTCTAAACTCTCCCCACCGACTCCCCAAGGCAGACCTGGTCCAGCTGGGTTTATGTATCCCAGATGTGATGGGGATGGGAAGGTGGTCTTGGATGGAAGAGCTTCTTCTCCATATAGGTCCATGTCCCCACTGGAGGGTCAGGGGACACGCTCTTTAACACAGTCGAGGGGTGTCTTCGGGGCTTAAGGGGAGGACCATGGAGGATGCTGGCGGGTACAGAAGTCATTTTGTGTCTTGTGAAGGCAGTTGTCCATCCCAGATCAGCTCTTTTGAGGGGAAGGTAGCTTTCAGGGAGCTTGGGGTAGAGGGGGATCCCCAAAATGCTGGGAGAGTAGGGTTATTGCTGACTTTGGGAGTTGCCACTTCCTCCTAATGCAAGGTCACTGTCCTTCCCTCCCTCTAGAAATGCAAAGGGGTGGGTGGTGAATACTTGACAGGCCTCCTGGGCCTGGAAATAAATGGAATGGTCCCCCAGAGTGCCAGCTCCTGCCTCACTATGTCCAGGGAGCAGGTTTGCAGCTTCCCTTTTAACAAAGGAGGCAATGAGGCAGCTGTGTCAGTGGAGACCACGCTGCTGAGCAAAGATACTAGGCCTGAGGGATCTGACCCTCAGCTCTGCCCCCTTCTCCTACCCCAGGTGTCTGGAGTTGGAATAGGCCTAGAGAAAACAGCTTTATTTCTCCCTCCTCCCCAGGCTCCCTTCTCCCTCTCCCTCTGTCTCCCCTCCACCTCCACCCCAGACCCACGGCCTCCTGATCTACTGTCCACCCAGGGAGGGCAGGATAGGCCCCCAGACACCCCCCAGATCCAACTTCCTGGCCTCCTTCGTCCCCAAGGCTCTGCCATGGGGGGAGAGCCGATGGCGAAGCTGGCGGGTTGGCTGGTTCTCAGACTTGATGCTGTCAGTCTTTACAATTTTCTCCGTTTTAAGAGTTGGGTGGTAGTATCTTATCATGGTTTCCAACGTCCTTTTCCTAACAAACAGTGATATCAAATAGGTTCTTGTGTGTTTGTTACCATCCATGTATCTTCTTGGGTGAAGTGTTATGCTCCAATATTTTGCCCATTTTTAATCGAGTTGTTTGTTTTCTTATTATTAAGCTTTGAGAGTTTTTCTACATTTCAGATGCAAGTTCTTTTTCAAATATATACTTTGCGAATATTTTCTTCTGGTCTGTGGCTTAAAAGTGTTTTTGGAAGAGGAGTTTTTGATTTTGATGAAGTTCAGATTATCAGCTTGTTCTATGGTGTCTTAATTAAGAAATCTTAAACCAAGCTCACGAAGATCTTTTCCTGTATGTTCTTTTAGAAGTTTTCTAGTTTCAAGTTTTACATTTGGGTCTGTGATGCATTTTGTCTTTGTTGTGCAGTATGAATGAGAGTTCATTTTTTTGCATATGGATTTCTAACTCTCCCAGCCCCATTTGTTGAGAAAACAATTCTTTCTTCACTGAATTGTCTTTGTGCTTTTGTAAAAAATCAGGACTCCATATACGTATGTGTGGTGTGTTTCTGGATTCTCTATTTTGTTCTATTGACCTATTTTGTCTCTCTTTTTACCAATGGCACACTGTTTTAATCACCACAGCTTCATAATGTTCCTTGAAACCGGGTAGTGTCAGCCCGTGGACTTTATTCTTGTTTTTCAGAGTATCTTTGGCTAGTCTAGGTCTTACATTACCAGATGAATTTTAGACTCAGCTTAGAATAAATCTATCAATTACTATTTTTAAAAATCCTGCTGGGATTTTGATTGAGATGGCATTCATCTATTGATTAATTGGGGAAGAAATGACATCTTAACAATATAGAGTCTTCCAATCTATGACCAACGTATGTCTCTACATTTATTTACATCTGTAATTTCTCTCAACAGTTTTGTAGTTTTCATTGTACAATTCTTTCACATCTTTTGTCATATTTATCCGTAAGTATTTAATATATTTTGATGTTAATATAAATGGCATTTTAATTTCAACTTCTGATTTTTTGCGAGTGTATAGAAAAACAATGAATTTTTTTATGTTGATCTTATAATCTGCAATCTTGCTACCTCACTTATTAATTCTCTTAGCTTTATTATCTAGATTCCATGGGGTTTCTAACATAGATGATCACATCATCTGCTAATAAAGACAGATTTACGTCTTCCTTTCCAATCTGAATGCCTTTTCTTTCTTCCTTTCTTTTGCTGTTTTTGAAATAGGGAGGCTAGCAGACAGACTAGAACCCCCGTACAATGTTGAATATAAATGGTGTGAACAGACATCCGTGTCTTGTTATTGTTCTCAGGGGGCAAGCATTCAGCCTTTCACCATTAAGTACGATATTAGCTATAGGATTTTTATAGATGCTCTTTGTCACATCGAGGAAGTTCTTTTCCTAGTTGCTGTGAGTTTTTATCACAAATGGATGTTGAATTTAATTAAATGCTTTTTCTGTAGCTATTAAAATGTTCTTATGGTTTTTCTTTTCTTAGGGCATTAATATGGTGAATCACATTGATTAATTTTCAAATGTTAAACCAATCTTGCATTCCTGGAATAAACTCCATTTGGTCATGAATATTTTCCTTTTTTATATATTTATTGTTTGACTCAATTTCCTAATATTTTGTTGAGGATTTTTGCATCTGTGTGAATGAGGGATATTGGTGTATAGTTTCCTTTCTTGTAATATCATTATCTGGTTTTCATATCAGATTAATGCTGCCCACATAGAATTAGGATGTATGTCTTCCTCTTAAATTCTCTAAGGAGTCTGTGAAGAATTGGTATTATTTCTTCCTAAATGTTCAGTGGCATTCTCTGCTGAAGCCTTGTGGGCCTAGATTTCTCTCTGTGGGAAAGTTTTTAACTATAAATTCAATGTCTTCAATATACATATATAGCTAATTACATTATCAATTTCTTCTTGAGTGAGCTTTCATAGTTTGATTTGACAAAGAGTTTTACGGTATCATGTAAGTTGCAGAATTTAGATGCATACAGTTGTTCATAATATCCACTTATTACCCTGTTAATACCAGCAGATCTAGTGGTATCACCTCTCTCATTCCTGATATTGGTAGTTCGTATTTTCTTTCATTTTTCCCCTAGTCAGCCTGGCTAGACGTGTGTCAATTTTCTTGATCTTCCAAAGAATCAGCTTTGTTTTCATTGGTTTTTTTTCCGTATCATTTTCTTGTTTTATAGTTCACTGATTTCTGGTTTGGTCTTTAATTTTTCTTTTCTTCTGTTTATTATAAGTTTAATTTGCTGTTCTTTTTCTGGTTTGTTAATTTGGAAATGGAGTTCATTGATTTTAGACCTTTCTTCTTTTTAACACAGGTATAACACAGGTGTTTAACACAGGTATAAATGCCTGCCCCAATACAGCTTGAGAGAGACATCCCACAAATTCGGATATATTGTATTTTAATTTTTATTTAATTCAAAATACTTTCTACTTTCCCTTTTTATTTCTCTTTGACCCATGAGTTATTTAGAAATGTGTTATTTAGTTTCCAAGTGCTTGGGAATCTCCCAGAGACCTTATTGATTTCCAATTTAACTCCACTGTGGGCAGAGAATATACTTTGTATGACTTATATCCTTTAAATATATTGATATTTGTTGTATGGCCCATGATATGATCTATCTTTATAAATGGTCCACATACATTTGAAAGGAATGTGTGTCTGCAGTTGTTGGGTGGAGTGTTCTATAAATGTCAGTTATGTCAAGTTGGCTGATAGTGCTGTTCACGTCCACTAGATCCGTCCTGATTTCCTGCCTACTTGTTCTATCAATTACCGAAAAGAGCATGTTGAAATATCCAACTATAATTGCAGATTTGGCTATTTCCCCTTCTGGTTAGATCTCTTAGTCTTTCTTTCATGTGTTTTGAAGCTCTGTTATTAGAGGTATAAATGTTTGAGGTCGTTATGTTCTCTTGATCAATGATGCCATTACCATTATAAAATGAACTTTGTATTTAGCCCTGGTGATAGTCTTTGCTCTGAAATCTACTTGTCTGATATTAACACAGCCACTTCAGCTTTCTTTTGACTAGCATCAGCATCATATATCTTTCTGCATCCTTCACATTTAACATGCTTGTGTCTTTAGTCTTGAGGTGTGTTTGTTGTAAGCAACATTGGGCCTTGCTTGTCTGTTAATGGGGGTGTTTAGACCACTTACGTTTAATGTGATTATTGATTTGACTTAAGTTTAAGCCTATCACCTTACTATTTGCTTTCTATTTGATTCAGTGGTTTTTGTTCTCTTGTTCTTCTTTTTTCTGCATTGTTGAAACTAATTATGGTTTTTATTTCCAGTTTATCCTTCGTGGGCTTGTTAGTTATAACTCTTAGTCTTGTATTTTAGTCATTATTTAAGGTTTATAGTATTCAAAGTTAACTTACCATAGTCCACCTTCAAGTAAATACCACTTCATATCTAGTATAAGAACCTTTCATACAAGATTTCCATTTCTCCACCCTTAACCTCCATGCTATTGCTGTCATAAATTTTATTTTTACATATCTTATAAACACTACATTATTAATATTATTATTTGGCTGTCAACTATCTTTAAAAAAATGTTTTTAAATCTTGACTATTTCTATAGCTATTGTTTTTGGTATTGTTTCATTTATGTAGATCCATATTTCTGTTTAATGCCATTTTCTTATGCCCAGAGGTATTCTAAGTTGAAAGTTTTATTTTCCTTTTAGTATTTTTTTTTAAAGGTTTTTATTGGGGAATTGGGGGAAGGGGAACAGACAAGTTGCTGTCCTTTTTGTTCTTCAGTCTAGCTGTGGAGGACGTTGCTTCACTGGCCCAAGTTGGCACCATCATTGCGCTCTTCCCGGGCGAGGCAGATCAGTTGCCAGCTTCTGGACAGCCGCTTACGCTGGCTGCTGGCCACACATGGTAGCCCATGGCAACCCACTGCAGCAGGGGCTGCAGCCTGTGGTGTTGGCCAGCGACTCACGGCAGCCCAGCTCCAGGTTGAGCTGTTGTTCAACATCTTAGCTGTAGAGGGCAGTGTCACTGGCCCTCATATGTGGGATCCGAACCGGGTCCTCTGGTGTCCCAAGCCAACTCTTAACCACCACACCACTCGGCCGGCCCTTCCTTTTAGTATTTTAAAGATTGTTGCTCTATTGCCTTCTTGTTTGCATTGTTTCTAGTAAGAACTCTGCATTCATTTTTATTTTTATTCCTCTGTACTAACATGTCTTTTTGCCTCTGACTGTGTTTAAGATTTTTTTTTCTTTATTACTGGTTTTGAGCAACTTGATTATGATGTGCTTTGGTGTAGTTTTTTTATATTGTTTCCTTGTTCTTGTACTTAGGGGTCATTGAGTTCCTTGGATCTGGGGGATTATAGTTTTCGTCAAATTTGGAAAAATTTTGGCCATTACTTCTTCAAATTGTTCCACAACTCATTGAAACTATTTTAATTTTTTGGATTATTTTCTCTGTGTGTTTCATTTTGGATAGATTTTATTACTAAATTGTCAAGTTAATTATCCTTTTTCTGCAATATTTAATCTGCCAATAATCTTACCCACTGTAATTTTTATCTCACACATTGTAGTGCTCATCTCTGGAAGTCCAGTTTGTTTCTGTTTTTGTATCTTCCTCTTCTCTACTTAACCTTCTGAACATATGGGATACAGTTATAATAACTTTCAATGTTTTCTTCTGCTAATTCTAGCATCGGTGTAAGTTCTAGGTTGGTTTTGAATAACCAGCCTCCTCATTGCGGGTCACATATTCTTGACTCTTTGACTGCCTGGCAAACTGATTGGATGCCAGATAGTGTTAATTTTGCCTTGTCTGTGTGCTACATGTCTTGGTATTCCTATAAATATTTTGAGCTTTGTTCTGGGACTCAGTCAAGTTACCTGGAAGCAGTCAGATCCTTCTGGATCTTGTTTCTATAATTTGCTAGGCAGGTCTGAAGCAGCATTTAGTCCAAGCCTAATTATTTCCCACTACTGAGGCCATACCTTCCTGAGAATTCTAGTCAATACCCTGTGAACAAGAGTTTTTCTAATCTGCTGAGTGGAAATAGACACTATGCTCAGCCCTACATGAGTGCTGGGACGGTTCCCTCTAATCTTTTTAGATGGTTTAAGTTTCTTTTTTTTTTTT
>NW_017731393.1:3790388-3794418 GCF_001890085.2 Hipposideros armiger
GAGGGCAGTGTCACTGGCCCTCATATGTGGGATCCGAACCGGGGCCAACAGAACCTTTTTGATGTGTCTTCTCACCTTCCAGTGCCCACCCTGCCCAGTATTCCCACAGCTCTCACTATGTAGATTCCATTCAGCCTGACAAGAAGAATGAAATGTGCTGGGGTGGGGGGACCCCCTGGTTTGGCTGTGAAAACAGTCCCCTTACTTTCTCCAGAAAAACCAAGAAACTATCCAGCATGACATCCGAGGCTATTTGTGGGGAATCACGAACATGCAAACCCCAACTCAGCAGAACGGCTAAGAAACCAACAAACAGTACTGACTTCCATGAGTGGATGTGGCACAAGTATGGACATTCTGACAGTGTGGGGGACACAGCAGGGCAGGGGCAGCCCCCCAAACCAGGTTTGACACAGCTGAGGAGGCAGCAGCTCTGTAGGTGGGGACTTGTGGGGAGAATGACAGCCATGCAGAGGGGTGATGGTTTCATCAACCGCTCTTTTTCCTCTAGTCAGGGACCGGGAGGGCAGAGAGGGGCCAGGCTTCTCCGGCAAAATTTGTTCCTGAAGGTCCCTCTTGCTGCTGAGCCCCAGTGAGGCCTGGGAGCTGTGCAGGAGCCGGTCAGGGCAGAAGGGTCAGCCCAGAACTGAGGCAGGGCAGGCCAGGGCCTCACACGGCCTGGAGCCTGCACAGCCTGAGGTGGGGAGCTGCCGGGGTCTCAGTTAATCCCCAGAAGAAGCCGGTGAGGGTGGGTCTTGGCCCCATTTTACAGAGTTCCCGAGTTACTCAGCTGACAGATGAGGCCAACTGAAGGGCCAGCCTGAAGCCTCCCTGTCTTCCAGCCATGAGGGCCCGCTTCGCTGCCCTTGAGAGCTCAAAACCTCTGCTCCCCAAATTCCCTGCCTGAGTGGCATCCAGGCGCGTCCTGGGCCCCAGACCCTAACTTATGGCCTACTGCAATGTGCCTGTACAGAGTGGAGACACTTAAGAACTTTCTGTTTTCCTCCAGGCCTTATAAACAAACAAAGCCGCAATTCCCTCCTGGCATCTGAGACGGTTAATGAAAGATTGGAGGGGATGCTGACCTGGGTCTGGGGCAAGGGTCTATCCTAAATAGGTCATGAGGAGTCCTGGGCAGGATACTCTGTGCCCTGGAGCTAGAGACGTGTGGGTCTAAAATTGGAAGGTGCGGAGGTGGCCTTGACTTTTTCCGGCCTTGGATCACCCACACCCCGCCTTCAGCTGGAAGGATCTGACAGGTGGTCCCGGCCCCTGGGCCCATGTGCCCATGTGCCTGGATTCCTGTGTTCTCAGCAGAGGCCTGAAAATAGACTGGGACGTGATAGCCACGTCCGCAGCGCCCTAAGTCTCTGTGATGAGCCGCAAGGGTTCCTTGCCGTCCGCTCCCCAAGCCTGCGGCCCATGAGGGGGCTTTGACACTGGGCAGGCCTGGCCCCGTATTTCTGCTCAATTACTTGTCACTTGTGGGTTTGGGGCAAGTCACCCAAATCCTCTGAGCCTCATGTTTCTTGTTTGTTCACATTTTCTCTGCCTTTCAATCCACGGTGGGGCCTTCAGACGCACCCTTCTCCCAAATACCATAATTTGCCGTCTTTCTCATTCCCAAGTCCCACAGACATCACTGAATTTCTCCCATACACCCAGAACACCCGGAATTCTGCTGTGTACAAATTCACCCTGTGCCCGGAAGCCTGCAATTTACTTCAGCCCAAAGCCGCTGCCCCCCGTCGGATTTTATATGTCCCCGGCTGACGCACACAGGGCAGAGCCGAGGCTG
Source organism: Hipposideros armiger (assembly GCF_001890085.2). Lineage (NCBI taxonomy): Eukaryota > Metazoa > Chordata > Mammalia > Chiroptera > Hipposideridae > Hipposideros > Hipposideros armiger. The sequence goes on from NW_017731393.1 coordinate 3,792,187, forward strand.
CCACTCTTCCTGGAGGAGCTCGCACTTCCTCCTCTTAAACTTAGGGCTCAGGGGCCTGCGGGGCCTCCATCTGCTGGGAAGCAGGATGTGGCCTTTTGTGACTGCAGATTACACGTGCTTGTTACACTGATTTTTACAAGAATCGTACAGGATAGCTCACTGCCCTTATATGGCTGAGGAAACTGAGGGACAGAGCCAGGAAAGAGAATGCTCAAGTTCACACAGCCAATAACGATCAGACTTGACCCTTGTACCCAATTCTGTCTCAATCCAGAATGCCTGCTCTCCCCCTCCAGGGCCATAGGAACTGCTAATAATGGTCCCTTATTCCCAGCCTGGAGCCACCAGCTGCCGAGATGTTGAACAAGAGCTTCCTGGCGCCGTGTCCCATGTCCCGGGCTATTTTAGGTGTCAGGAATTTGTGCACATTTAGCATGTGGCCAGGACCACTGGAGAGCCCCTCCAGCCTGCCAGCACCCCTCAGCCCACCCCAAGACCTTCTTCCATTCTCTGGTGTGTGGGGTAGAAGCGTGAGGGTCTTTACCTGAAAACCCCTGTGCCTGGAGAAAGTCAGGTGACCCTAAGCCTGGGCCCTGTGGACATTCTCTGACCTTCTGCCTACAGCCCGTAACCTTTGGATGGCTCCAGAAGGTCTCTCTGAAGTGGTAGCCTCCTTTAGACCATCAAAGCGGCTAGATCGTCTGTCTGGGAAGCCTGGTGGCTTTACTCTGCCCTAATGTGACTCTTTGGGCACATAATCAATACACAGTGTCTTAGCAGGACTTCATTGGTGCTCGTTTTCAAGCTGGGGCAGTAGGGGCTGCAGGAAAGGGGCCTTGGCCTGTGGGGCCACGCGTTGTCAGTGAGTGACTGCTTGCTGTCTCGACATAGGTCATCCCAAATGCTTGTAACAACCTGGCAAGGAAGATCTCTTGTTGCACAGAAGGGGGTACCAAGACTTCCAGGAGACCGACTGTGCCCGCAGTCATGGAATCTAGGTCTGCCTCGATCTAAAATCCATAGCTTTTCTCTTTTGGAGCTCAGACATGTTCACCTTTCAAATCCTACACCATACTACCTCCTAGCAGGTGGTCAATGGCAGTGCCAATGTGGCGTGCCCTGTCCCAAGCTATCTTCAGGCCTTGCTTGGGTTATAGGTATGCGAGCACTTTCAATAGGTGGCAGGACCACCCAACTGTCCCCCGCCTCAAGGGGAGCAGATGCCATGGGGAGAAGACAGAGCTGGATCTGAATGTGTATATGTCTGGAGTCTGGTTTCAGCTCTGCCTTCCTTCGTGGAAGCTACATTATTATTTTATTAATAACTGGCCAGCACTGGGCCCGACACACACTCTAGTTGTTGTAGACGCTTGTCAATTCTCTCATCAGAAGCTGTAGGGGGCGCAGTGATGGAGGGAGCCTGTAGGGGAAGTCTTCTAGGCCCAGTGGTCTCTGGAAGTCCTCTTTTCACATGGAAAGTCGTAGAAGGCTGCACAGTTCTCCTGGAGGAAGCCAGGTTTGGGAAGCAAAGCATTTCAGAGATTTAGAGGTCAAGGGTTGAAGGAAAGGCCACCCAGAACGCAGCTCATGGCCCCTTGCTTCATTTGGGGGTGAGGAGCAAGGTCTCCCCTGGGGGCACCCTGTGCAGGGACCTGACACCTCCTTTCAGAGGTCCTGACAGTCACAACTCACTGACCTGTGCTCATCTACCCCACAGGACCATCTACAGTCGGACCTGCCAGGTCCTGGCTGTGCCCCTCAATCCCCAATAAAGGAATCTGAATTCATCCCTCAACTCAAATTGCCACCCTCTGGGTCCCGGGGTACAGCCAAGGAGGCAGGATGTGACCTACTGACTAGTCAGGAGGGAGCGGCAGCTCCAGGTTAACCAGCACCATCCTGAAAACCCAGGCAGGTTTCAGAGGAAGGAGGCTCTCCTGTTCAGACACTGCCACCAACCATGGCCCTCTCGGGGTGGGTCCAGGGCTGTGTTCCCCCAAAGTGGCTGCATGACTGGCACAGAGCCTGGGCAGGAGGCCTCCCCCAAGTCCCTTCTCCTGGCAGCCACTGCTCTCAGAGCGCCAGGCCACAGGGCAACCTTTATGCACACACACACACACCGACACCAAGGTGCCACTCACTTCATCCACACAGGTTTTGAAGAGAATTTCTATTTGTTTTATCTTCTAATAAAGAGAACTTGGCAAGTGCTTCTTCCAGGGTCGGAGAGCC
>NW_017731393.1:3794483-3827612 GCF_001890085.2 Hipposideros armiger
CAGGCTGGGGGGTGAGGGGGTGGATCCCAAGGACAGCAGGATGCGGGTACTGCTGGGAGGCCCTCTCCCCATAGACCGCGGGGCTGTGCAGTGGCCTGATTGGCCAAGGCCTTCAGGCCATATGGAGGCCCCACCTCCAGACGTGCCTGGCTTGGGTTCCCAGCCTTTGGCGCTGGAGGCCACACAAAGATGGTATTCATGGCGAGGCCTTAAATTCTCTCCGGAATGAGGCAGGGTTTAAATAAATACATAAGAAATTTGGATGCTGGGGCTGGACTGGGCTTGCCCGGGGGTGGGTGCTGGTAACGTTAAGAGAGAGAAGGGGCCGCTCTCTCCCCAACTTTGTGCAGAATTAGTAAAAATGCCTCTTCTGTGTCAATCAATGGGGAACTCCCATGCACCCCATTCAGCAACAGGCATGAAAGACATGTGTTTGTTGATAGCTCTAGTGACCAAGACCTTCAGTGTTCACGTTACATGAAGAATTTAACCTCCTGCAGGCTGTGAGGTAGGTAGGTCTTGGGGTTCGCGTCTTCATACCCTTACAAAGGGCAATGGAGCTGGGTTTCAGGTATTGGGGATGCAAATGCAAGGGGGCCCCAAGACACATGAGTTCTTTGTTCTCATGCAGGTCGGGGTCACAAACAATGAGAAAACGAGATGAAGAGATGCCTGCTCCAGAACCTAGCCCAGAAGCTCCGTTGGGAAGCCCCCAAGCCAGGCTCCTGAGACAGTGGAAGGGGCATCGTCAGCTCTGCTTTCTAGGTGAGAAAACTGAGGCAGGGAACGTGAGGGATTTGTGCCAGGAAGTGGAAACTAAATACTTCCTCCCAGAACTTCCTCCAGAGGAGGAACATTCTTGGGACCTGTGTGTGCATGCTGGGGTGCTGAACCTCAGGGCCACCCCGCCCTGGCCAGCCTGGAAGTAGCAAGAAAGGCGTTTAAATGACCTTTGGATTCTGAGTGGAGCTGTCCAGGGCAGGGGGCTGGTGACCCTGGGCTTGAAGCCCAGGCCCTAGTTCTAAAACTCTCTGAGGATGGCCAGAGTGCAGAGGGGCAGGCAGCCCATCAGGCCACATCACCACATGCTGGGGAGTGCGTCTCTCTTCCTGGGCTGGGGCACGCTGTGTGATGGGGTCTGCCAACTAGAGAAACACACAACCTTCTTCCTGCCCCCTTTAGTGGGGCAAACTCCCACCAAAGAGGGAGATTGAAACCCTGCCACGCGGAAGCATCCAGGACCTGCCCAGGAGTCGGGGCAGCAGAGCAGAGGGAACGTGGGGGATGCTTTAGTCTCTCTTCTTGGATGGGTTAACAGCAGTCCCCTCGGAAATGGAGTTTGGTCAAAGACCTCCTCCCCCCCAAACCTCAGGCATGTTACCTCACTTGAAAAGGGTCTTTTAAGAAATGCATAAAGCCCCCAGGAGGGTCAGCTCTGCCCAGTGTTGATAGGTGAGAAGTCAGAGTCCGGGGCAGGACCCTCCAACATTGAGAGATGGGTGGTCACCATCACCCCGGGATTACTACCCCACAGAGCAGGGCTTGGCTCCCCAGCGCACCTCCAAATCCAAAGGGAGTGACAGAGGCAAAGGGCTTCCCTCCAAGTTCGATATTAAGTTTAAAAAATTTAAGTGTATTTTGCTTTCTATGCCATTCTATTGCTGGCTGGTTTTAATATTTTTTAAAATCACATACCATAATTGAGTGTAGATCGGTGTAACCTTTTTAGGAGTAACATTTCAAATGCCCTTTTGCTGTTCCCCTGAAATGGATGGGGTGTTTGCAGCCTTCTTTTTTATCCCGGCACTATTTGTAATTATAAAAAATTGCAGCAACCTCTTTGCCCGTCATTAGAGAAATGGCTGGATGAACCGTGGTGACATCCATTTAAGGAATACAATTTACTGTTCCGGAGATAGACAGAAAGAAGCAGGCGGACGTGTACAGGCCTGGGAAGCACCGAGCCGGTTGTCAAGACCAAAGACAAGTGGAAGAACTGTAAGGGTTGGATGATCCCATCTGTTAAAAAAAAAAAAAGTGGCGTATATACATATTTTGTTAAATGACTGTATATGCCTAAAAATATTCAGAAGGAGCCACAGTAACCACATTAACAGTGATTACTTTGGGGGAGCGTACCTTCTTCTGTATTTAAATCTGTTACAACAAGCCAGTATCACTTCCGTCACATAAAAAAATAGAGATACGAAACGAATTGCTTACCTGTGGATAAAAATCACAGGCCCAGAAAAGTGCATCCTAGCTCCTCTGTGGGTTCTGGCCATGTGCCCATCACCACCACATCTACGTGTCCCGGCTGAGACACATGCTGCCAACGTGCAGCCTGGCCACTGGACCTGACTGCTTGGAGGGTCTCCCAAAGGCCCACCATAATGGGCACAAGCCCAGACCAGGCGCGAGGGAGGACGCTGTCCAATGAGGGCTTCTGTTCAGATCGGCCGAGCTCTTCTCTTCTTCTGGAAATGGGTAGACAGCAGGGCAGATGCCTCCGCAAGTCCCCCAGAGGGAGATAATGGGCCCCATTGTGTGTGGATAAGAGAATGCCTGCCCCTGCCCCTAGCACTCATTCAGCATCCAAGACAAAGACACAGAGTTGAAGGAATGCTCACTGTCCGGTCTCCTTCTCCCACCGTCTTAAGAAATTCACATCCAGCCACCCCTGACTTGTGAGGGGGGAAAGTAAGGGGAAATTATACCCACACGCTCCATGGGCAGTGACAAAGGTGGAGGCGGGAGCCACACAGATCTCAGGGACTCGATAGGTAACTGGTGCTTTGGGTACCAATATGGTGCCAGGACAGACACTGGGAGCCTGGGGCTGGGGAACACGCCGGAAGTGAAGGCAGGGAGGAGGGGAGTGTGAGAGAGCTGGAATGCCAGGAGCGCCTCAGTGTATGCCAAGGGAGGGTAAAAGACACTGCCATCCACATATCCCAGGAGTCTCATTTTTCAGAGGGCAATAATTTGATAACAAAGAACAAATGAGAAACAAAAAAAAAATAAGTTGTGTGCAGTTGTGTGTTAACCAGTCACCTGGCAACACTGGAAGGTCAAGGGCAGAAACCTAGGCAATTGCCCGAGTACAGAGTAGGCAGAGGCAATTGGCCCGGGAGGCGAGGCTACAGCCAGGAATTGGACCAGGTGTGGAACAGAACATGACGGGCGGGCAGGGCCCCGAGGCCTGCATCTTTCTAGACCCAGGGCACTCACATGTGTCCAGGTACAGTGTCCAGCACACATGCAGCCCCTGGTCCTGGGATGGGGCCTGCCTGAGCTCTCCAGCAAAAAGAGAGAAATCAAGTCAGCCTTAATTAAGTCACACACAGGGACTTGGGGTCCGGAGGGGCCGCGCCACCTGCCCGCAGCACTCATTGTGCACAGTTAATCCCATCCAGGTGTCTGCTGGCAGCCCCTGATCAATTAGTCACTGCAATTGAAGCTGAGTGTAATTAATTATTCAATTTTGAGCTGTTCCAGCTTAATGCGTCTGAAATGACAATCATGCAGGCTGGGCGTTCTGCAGGCGGGGACAAAAGGCAAACAGGTCTGAACAAAGCCCCCTGCACCTGACCTGCTCTGAATCCCCACTAATCCTGGGCCTCCCAGCAAGGAGCCTGCTCACCTCCACACCCGCCCCAGAGCCCGCGTTCCCAGCAGGTGCACAGCCCGCACGTGGGGGCCACTCCGGGAGTCTTGACCTCAGGTCACCGACCCCCGCCAGCTTAATCAGTGTCCTGTCACCACCCTGGCTCCCAGCCCCGCCAGGGGCTTCGCTCTGATACCCCCTCCTCGCAGGCTGAACTCACAGGTCTGGCTCCACTGGAATGACCCCAAAGGCCTCTCCGCTGCCGCCTCTGCTCTGTTCTGGGCACGGAGGGAAGACGGACGAGCCCTTTGGGGAGGCTGGAGAGGGCTTCCGACCACAGTCTTCTCTCCTGCCCGAGGCCCTCGCCTCAGAGGGACAGGAAGGAGCTGCAAGCTGCGGGCAGGAGGGCCCCCTGGTTGAGCCTTTCAAGGGCAGGTAGTGAGTCCCGTGACCTACCCTGATCTGCACCACTGGGCCCAGAGAGCTCCCAGGGGCTCTCCTGCCCTGCCTCCCGTTACTTTCCTCCGCCACAGCCCGGGCTCAGGCCCCTCTCGCCGGCCCGTTCACAAAGCCTTCAAACTGGACCCTAGTGTCAGCATCTACCTAAAGGGACAGCATTCTTGCCCGAAAAGTCCATGGCTCACTGTCACCTTGGTCAAGTGCAAACCCTCAGCCTGGCTACAAGGCCGCAGGCTCTCGACCCTGCCTCCGTCCTTACGCTGTTTCTCCCCTCTCTTTCCTCACATACAAGTTGTTGCCACCATATTGGTCCCTGGCCTTTGGAGCGTAGAATGGCCTTCCCAGGCCTCAAAGCCCCCACCTCTGCCTACTCAGCAAACCCCTAGTCTTCCCTCTCTCTTTCCTTGGAGATGCATTTGTCCCCCCCACACCCCAGCCTGCAGTGAGCCCTCCGCTAATGGCCCCTCTTGTCTCAATGCATCCTAAGCCTGTGTGTGCAGGGCAGCTCCAGCTGGTGGGGTGGGGTGGGGGTGGGGGCGAGGGGCGCAGCAACCCCTCTCCCTCGGCTGTGTTTGCCAGGCGTCCAGCACAACGCTTAACACATAATGGGCCCTCCAGAAATGTTTGTTGAATTCATGAAGGAAGAAATTATTAAATCGGTCAAATTGAACTCATTATCTCCCCCCTTCCTCCTTGCCAATAAGTGAGGCCTCGCACGCGGCCTCTGGGATAATGGTGTCATTATCAGCCACTCAGCCCGCCCAGCTGCAGTCCGGGCCGTTTTTACCCTCTCTGCTCATCGCTGCCCAAAGCCAGTGTATTATCTAAGCTGGCTCAAAAGAGACCCCCAATCCTGCATTCTTCCCAAGCCCCCTCTCCCCAGCCTAGCTCAGGCCTCATAGTTCCCTCCCTGAACCTCTGCCCAGCCTCCACCCTGGGGACCCTGTCTTCAGCAACACCTACTCTCCAAGATGGCCCCCAAATGGGCTTTTGGAAATGCAACGCTGGCCATGAACTTCTGTGTTGACGCGATTTCACTTCTAGGTGTACGCCCAAAGGCATTAAAGCCGGGGACCTGACAGATATTTGTACACCCGTGTCCACTGCGGCATTATTCACGATAGACAAAAGGTGGAAGCAACCCAGGTGTCCACCGACAGATGAACGGATAAACAAAATGGGGGCCGTCCACATGGCGGAATATTACCGTCTTAATAAGAAACACAATCTGTCACGTGCTACAACATAGATGAACCTTGAGGACATGATGCTGAGTGAAACAAACTGGACACAAAAGGTCAAATCCTGTCTGATTCCACTTACACGAGGCTCCTAGAGGAGTCAAATTCACAGACACGAAAAGTAGAATAGAGGTTAGCAGGCCCTGCGGGGAGGGGCAGTCAGCACTTAATGGGGACAGGGTTTCAGTTTGGGAAGATGAAAACCCTTTGGAGATGGACGGTGCTTTTGGTTGCACAACAATGTGAATGTCCTTGATGCCACAGAACTGTACAATTAAAAATGGTTAAAATGGTAAATTTTATGTTGTGTATATTGTACAAAATTCTTTAAAATCCTAACAAATAAAATTTTTGAAATGCTCAGGGGGCGTCATAGTCCTTCAGTGCGACACCCCTGCCCCACTAGTCCTCCCTCCTGCACCCCACTGCTGCAGGCTCCACCTTCACCTAGACTCCCTCGCGCCCCTGCACTCCCGCTGCCTCTACCCAGGCTGTTCCCTGTTCCCTGAAAACCTGCCCACCCCACCCAGTCTGCACTGTCCGAGGGCTGGAACCTGTTCTGTCTCCTTCTGCGTCCGCCACAGGCCTAGCAACACCTGGCAACAACACAACACTCTGTAAATATTGGGTGGACTAATGAAGGAAGGAATGCTTGGGTGTCCACTGGCCCCCAAATTCCACGTGGTCTTCCCTAGTTTCATCACTTCCAGCTCCCCAGAACTCACAGCCCCCGCCTTGCCAGGTCTCCTAAGGGGAGGGGCCAGGTACAAGGAAGACATGGCCTCATCCAGCTCCTCCGAGAAGCCCTATGTGGTCTGACCAATGGGACAGTGGCCTTGAGGTTTGGGGGTGAGTCCTGGGGAGGCAGCACCCCCAGCCTGGGCTACACCCCAGGTCTGTCATTCTCAGGGTCCCTCTGGGGAAAAGCAAGGCCGTCTCATGTAACCCAGATGGACTGTCATGCTGGGCTGGTCATGCCCTGTGTTGCTGACTTTTCACTCCTCTGTTCAGAGTGAGAGCCACTTTGGCGTCAGATGGACTAAGCCTCAGTTTCCCTCTTTGTAAAATGGGGGCTACAGGCCCATTTTGAGTTGGGATGATGGCGACAATAGCAACTGCAGCAATTAGCCAGGCTCTGTCCCCAGCAAGCCCCGCGGAGAGCACCAGGCGCCAGGCCGCGGAGAAGCCTCAGGGCTCCCGTCCTGTTCAGAAGCAGACAGGAAGCAGGGAGCTCCTGGACTTACTCTTTGTCAAAGCCAGTTAAGAGCCAGCAGGGAGCCATTTCGGTGGCTATTTGGATGTACCCACTCAAAAAGTGTCCACCAGGAGGTACAGACAAGAATTGTCACAGCAGCCTGACTCAGTGTCGCACAAACCAGACACACCCCAATCCTCTGGCGCAGGTGGTCCCACATCCACTCCCAATGCCCAACGGACAGTCCCGCGGACACTGGAGAGAACAGGGCAGGCCTCACTTATAGAAAGAACATACAAAAGCAACACTGAGCTGTGGGTTTAACTGATTTACAGTGTCAGACATCGGAATGCTGTTAGCCCGGGGCGGGAAGCAGGGGGGTAGGGTGGGGGTGGGGGGGGTTCGTGTCAGCAAAGAGCATGAGAGGGCCTCTGAGCTGCAGAAAAGTCCAAGTCTGGACCGGGTTACACGGGTGGTTCCGTTTGGTGAAAATGCATCAGTTGGCGTATTTATGCCATGTGCACTTTTGTGTGTGTATATTATGCTTTAATAAAAAGTAAGGGGGGGGGGAGATGGGAGGAGAAGGGAGGGCAGACCAAGTCACACAAAGATCTGCCCATCTGGAGGGTCTGACAGGCTGCGTGTAGGGATGCCTTTCTAAGGAGGAGACACTGACACGTCGCCTGACTCTTGAGGAAGAGCAGGGAGGACTGCGGAACCCAAGAGCGAGGGCCCAGCTCTCAGGGAAGGGCGGGGCGGCCACAGGGCTGAACGTCTGTTCCACCTGGGGGCAGGACTGAAAGGTGGACTGCCATACCAACTTTGCCCAACGCTCAGAGCAAGGCCTTGGGCGTGGCCCTGCAAGGGGATGCAAGGCGAGCAGAGGTGAATGTCAGGGACAAAGAAGACCAAGGTGTTAGCCTGAAACACCTCCTGAGCATCAGTGCTGGTGGTCCCAGTCCCCTGCTGAGGCTCAGGTTCCCCAGGAAGGAACACTCTGGCATGGCCCAGACTCACGCCCGCCAGTTGGGGCACAGTGAGGATGTGGCTCCATTCCTGGGACCCCTGATTTTGGAAGCAGGGAGAGCAGGTCTGATTCCGCTACTCTGCTTGGTCCAAGCGCATTTGGGAGTGCCTGGTGCCCGGCGAGCCTGCTCGAGGCGGCCCACGGTGACGCTGGGCTGGCACGGCTCCCCACGCGGTCATGTCTAATTGCCGTTGCGGCCTAGCTGATTAGCACAGTAACCACTAGCCTCAGGAAGGAGGTGGACTTCAGAGCGCCAGGAATTAAGCCGAGACTTTGCAAGTTCATGCCTTTGCCTGCCCCGGCTAGCAGCATGGGTACCCATGGGCAGAATCGGGCCTTATCCAAACTTGGCTCACTTGCTCTCGTCTGTTGACTAAAGTGAGTTCATTTAAAGGCAAGCCACCCCTTTGGCTTGGTTCCTGCACTGGCCATCCCAGCAGGGACCCTGGGACCCCATTTCCCCAGAAACAGCTCTGACAGGAGTAGCGCCGCCGTGTTGGGCGGGGCTGCGCCCTAGCACCAGGGGAACACCAAGCCCGCGGCTTTCTAAGAAAGCATTTTGGCCAACGCCTGTGGCAACAGCATGACCACATGGCTTGGCCACAGCCTAGTCTGTCTGTGTGGGATTCTCCAGGAATCGTTTGTCTCGGAGGATGTGGTCAGAGATGGAGGGGAGAGGCGGAAGGCCTGCCTCCCAGAGTTCCAAGGCCTGGGGCTGCGGTTGACAAACCCATAGGCGGTATGGACATGCACACAGGTGGCGGGAAGGCAGGGCCAGCGTTCTTTCTTTGCTTTTTTCTGTTTTTTTGGGGTTTTTTTTCTTTTTACTTTTTAGTGATGAAACGTGTCCAGCAGACATGGAAAGAAGAATGAATGAACCTCCACACACATACCCTTCACCCAGATGCAACAGTGTGAGAGTTTGCACCACTTGGAGGCCACTTTCAAACCCATGGCAGGGGCGGACAGCATCCCCCTCCCCTCCCACTCTGACCACCCAACCAAAGTTTTCTCCACCCTGGTCAGCTGTCTTCTAAAAGCTTTCTGTGCACCCCAGGCCCATGCCCTTGGAAAGCCCTCTGTGCAGACAAGACCCCCCACACATGCGCACCAGGTTCTCTGGAAAGTCCCTCCAAGTCCTTTGAGGTAGTCTCAAAACAGGTGGCATGAAAGAGGGTGAGAGCTACTTTGGGCACCATGGGATGGCCACACGCCACCTGACGCTGTCAGAGCCCCGGCACCCGTGATAAATGTGCTCAACTCCGAAACAGGCTTCAAAGTGGGTGCCACAGGCGGTTCCAAACCCAGATTCCCGGGGCTATTGGGTTTCATGATTTCTCTTGCAGCCTTGGTTACGGGTTAGCATGAATCTCCTCACCCCTTAATTATAGTTCTGGCATTCGAAAAACACACCAACACCTCTCCCTCCCTTGGCATCCTCACTTCATTCCTCCCCACTCCCAAACGCTCCGAGAGCCGGAGATAATCCCTGGGCCGTTTATGACTGTCCCTGTCCCCTGTCTTCCATGAGCTGACCGCACACTCCTTGGCCCGTGCCTCTTAGCTGCCTTACAAGGTAATACTGCCTGCCAAGAGATGCTACTTTGGGAAGAGTCAAGAGGACAGAGAATGTCAGGATCTTTTTTTATGTGCTGAGCCAAGCCATTCCAGGGGCCGTGGAGAACAGGCAGTGTTCTGTATCCGAGACAACTTGAACACACGCTCTATTCCAGGGGGGCGGGCGGTGGAAAAAGTAAGCCCGTGGCCTCTTTGGCTGGAGACGGACGGAGCAAATTAAAACATTGAGGAATTTTCCCCTTCCAACTGCAGATCTGTTTTAGGTCTGATGTCTGTCAACCAAATTAAAATAGATGAAAGCCAGCCTCAACTATGTCTCTGGGTGGACGAGAGGCACCGCCTCCATGATGGGGACGGCGACCTGGTTCTCGGCTGCTTCCCTGATTGATCACATCTCCGGGGTGGAAAACAGGTTTAGTGTCCAGCCCCCCTGCTCCTCCCCACACCCCTGCCCGCACAGGGGACACGGCAGGAAAGCCGCAGGGAAACTTCAGGGTGACCAAACGTCCTTTGGAGGGGAAGAAAAAGATTGAGGGGGGGAAATCAAGCCCTCAAGAGCAGGGTGGGGACCTACCGGACTCTAGTGTTTAAGGGACAGTGAATTCAGTATGGATCTGAGCTGGGTGTGTGGCTCTACACGCTGCTTCCACTCCGGCTACGTGAACAGGGCAACATGTCCACCGCACAGAGGGGATGGGCCTGCACTGCCTTGCCCCGGCCCCACCCTCTCCCGGGCCCCATGCTGTAAGAGGAAAATGGGCCATGAGGCACTCCTAGATTGGAGAGTGGGAAAGACACCAGGAGACTGAAAGGAGGCCACGAGACCCATTGAGCTGGGAAAAGGCGTGCCGGGCAGAGGTCAGGGTGGGAAGGGAAGGCCGTGCTGGTGCTGGTGGAAAGAGGCCCCAGTGCTGACACAGGGGCCTCGTGTGAACGCTACAGACCCCAACGTACAGTGCAATGAGTTCTTCATGCTGCCTCCCCCTGCAGCCTTCCCCGCAGGGTCCTCAAGAGGCCATTCTTTTGCCAGGAGAGGGGTAGGGCGCTGCAGGGAGAGGCGCCCTAAGAGGAGGCTTCAGGGAGGGTATACCCCTGGCCAGGACCCCCAGGAAAGGGCACTGAGACACACCCCCCCCCAACAAACATTCTCATTGAATCATCTCACAGGGCCCATCAGAGGATGCAAGTTTTCTTGATTTCGCCAGGAAGTAGCAGAGAGGGACACACCAGGCTGGCCCCCAGGCAGGGCGCCCTGTGTCAGGTGGCCTCTCCCTCAGGATGCCCAAAGGAGAGGTCCTGCACCCCTCCTCTCCTTCCCCACATCCCCCCAAGTCGAAGCTCCCAGGGACTGTCTGGGTGCCCTCCGACAGCTCAGGTTTGCCCCTGCCAGCTGCCACCCCCCACTTCCCTCTGTCCAGGGCCTACAGCAAGGACACGCACGTAGGTCATGCTGTCCACCACTCTTCCCCTTAGAGCACCGGATGGAAAGGATGGCGTTTGCTGTCCCCGCACATGGCCGTAACCAGATCGGCCAGGAGTCCCCGGCCCTCCTCCAGCCAAGCCCTGCCGGCGCCTGAAAATAGCCTTGATGTATGTATGGCATCTTCTGCAGCAGGATCAACCTGATCATTTAGACATGCCTGGCATCTTGTGTGTGCTTGGTAGTTATCAATAAGGCAGGTGCTGCTCCAGGGCTCATTCCTGGGGGGCCCTGGATCAGCAGCACACATGTCTGCCGTGGCTGGGGGCTGATGTCAGTGCCAGTGTGCCCCTGGGCTTGATGAATCGCCTCCACCAGGCTGACATCGATAATTATAGGCTGGGCATCAGGACTGGCGGGGGCCCAGGCCCAGGGCCTTGGCCCCATCTGTTCCTTTTATAGAGAGGGAAACTGAGCCCAGAGAGGCCACAGTTGCTGCACAGGGACCCAGGCGCCCGCACGCCGCGTACGCTAGCCCTGCTCTGGGCTCAACAGAGGAAGAGTGGGCAGGGAGTCAGGGTGCCCTGAAGGCCCCCAGGTGGAAAGGAAGGTTTCTCTCCAGATCTACCAGAGAGGGACATGCCTTCTGTTCTTGGGAATGGACCCCAAAGTGAAAGAGAGGCTCATGGCACAGGAGGGGCCAGCCCTTGGACGAAGACTGTCAGCAGGTCCTGGGAGGCCCTGGACACCCCTCCTGAGCCCCACTTTGTACAGCTGTGCTGGGGCGTTCCCAGCCCCAGCACGGCTGACATTCGGGCGGGACCATTCTGTGCGATGGGGGTTCAGCAGAACCCCTGGCCTCTACCCACCACATGCCAGGAGCATCTGGTTGTCACAACCAAAAATGTCTCTAGACAGTGCCCAATGTCCCCTTGGACAAAACGGCTCCAGACTGAGAACGCTGGAGGGATGGGCCCCTGCCTGGGCAGGAAAGGGGCCTGTGCCTGTCCCTGCCCTCCTCCTCACTACTTTCACTGCCCCTGCAGGCTCTGGGGTCAAGTTGCCAGCTCCCTGTACTGCGCTGCCATCCTGACCAAGGCTACAGAAGGTTCTGGTCTTGGCATCGGGTTCCATGCAGTGGGAGGGCAGGCAGGAGGGCAGAGGGAATTTGGGGCAGAAAGCATACATACTAAGGCAGAGAAACAAATCGACAAGGGCATCTGGTTGTCCAGGGAACCCTGAGATGCTGAGCCAGGTGAGGAGAGAGGCGGCGAGGACGGAGCCAGAGAAGCAAGCAGGTTGGGGCAAAACCGGGGTGTCTGGCCCAGGGGCGGGGCTGCCTCAGGAGGGCGAGGGGAGCCCGCCCTGGTTGGACTTGGCCTTCCCAGTGGGGACCTCTGACCGGACACCTTCCCATCTGCCCTACAGGTGGACCCACCCGTTTTTCCTGGATGGGGGGCCCCCACTGTACCTACCAGCACATGACCCTTCTCAGGTAAACACCTGCTTGTTGGGCTGCAAGGCCAGTGCCCCCAGGCCCATGGGGGGGCTCAGGCCAGCCAGGGGTTGGGCAGGCTCTGGGCTGTGTAGGGAGGACCCTAGCTGAGCCTCCCACGCCCCCCCCTGCCCATCTTGGGTGGGCATCCTCCCTGCAGATGGGCTGCCCATGAGGGACCTGGGGTCTGAGAGGTGTTGGTGCGCCCAGGGAACCAGGCGACGGGGGAGGTGCAACGTGGCGCTCTCAGACAACACTGGGGACATCTCAGTAGCAGAACTCGGGGATCAGGGCCAGAGAGCCGAGGGCGGTGCTGGGTCCCGGCCCAGACAGGGCAGACGGGCGGGCTTCAGTGCGTGCATGCTGCCATCGTGTGGAAGCCCGGGAGCTGTGGGACACCCCCGGGCCCCCACCGGGACCCTATCCTGGCCAGGGAGCCTCGCACCCCAGGCTGCAGGCCTAATGGCCCAGTTGGCCTCGGCAGAGGGGTTGGCTGGTCTGTCACATCCCAGGGGGCCCCTGAGTAGAAGCCAGGGATGGGAGGGCACGGGTGGTTTGAATGGGCAAACCTACTCGGACAGCCTTTCAGACAAGGCTGGCAGTGTGTGAGGGGGGGGGCCTCCTGGCCTGGAGGCGGAACACAGACCCAGCCCCGCCCTGTCCCTCCATGCTTGGCAGCCCGTGGTTTCCTCGTTCATCCTGGAAAGACGCTGTTCTCAGCAGACACTGGGACACCCTTACCAAGGCCCTGGCTTCTCACCTTGTCCCCACCCCTCACCCTTACCCCTCCCAGCAGCGTCCTGCATTGTAGGGAGAGCAGGTTTCAAAGAGGAGAAGGGTGAGCCCTCCTGTTGGCCCCAGACCCACCGCTCTGTCTGCACGCCATTGCGATTTCTGCTATCTCCCCACTCCTGTGCCCTGGTCCCTTGCCCAGGGCTCCCCTCTCCCCGACACTGGCAGCCTTGGCCTCTCACGCAGCCACCTCATTAAAAACTAGTAGCTGGATCCGTCAGGGTCCACAGAAAGTAGATGCGTACTTGAGGTATCAGGTTTAGGAAGCTGTGGGAAGGGGCAGGGGGAGTCAGCACCCCTGACCCCCAGGCATGACGTGGGCAGTGGGTTCCACGCAGATCCACAGGGCTAGTGAGGGAGCAGTTCCTGCTGCTGGGCTCTGTGGGGTGGACCCCGCAGGAAGGAGCTAAGTGCCAGCCTCATGAGCCTCCTGGGTCATAGAGCAGAGGGATGGAGGGGAGTGACCCCAGAGCGGGGCGGGGCCCCCCACAGTGGGGTCTGAGCAGCGTTTGCATTCAGAGTACGGGGGTGTCCTTTCTCCTGGTGGGAGGCGCGCTGACGGCAGGAAGCAGCCCACCCTCTCCTTTGGGACAGGCATGCAAAGAGCCCGGTGAGCGGGAAGGAAAACAGGTCCGGACACAGGACAGGCTGGAGGCCGGAAAATTGTGATTCATCTTCTTATCTCAATACCTGTGATTCACCTTCGGTCACCTGAACCACCTGAGTAAGGCTCTGTTTTCTGTCAGGGCTCTGTAACCTCTGACCCCACACATGCACACACGCATACACACACACCTGTCCACCACTAAACATTTTCATTCTATGCCCCAAACATTGGGTTCAACTTCATCTAATCACGGCCATCAAACGTGGCAATTTCACATGCTCAGTGGAGCAGCTCTTATGGTGGCCCAGTTGCCACTGTCCCTCACCCACACGGCCGCGTCCTGCACATGGTCTGGCCCCAGCCCCGGCACCGCTGATCAATCACAGCGTCATTCCTCTGCTTAAAACCCCCGGAATAAAATCTCAAGTCCCTACCAGCTGCTGACAAAACGCTGCAGGATAGGCCTCACCAACCTCTCCGATGTGGTCTCGACCCTCACCTTCCTCCGCCTTCCGTCCTGCTCACCACAGGCCTCCTTGAACTCAACGGGCCTTCGCCCCTGACGCTTCACCTCCAGGGTCACTCCTGCTTCAACCCTCGTGTCTGCATGCGCCGTCCCAACCCCACAGCCCTCTCAGAGTCTCCTGTTCTTTTCTTTGGGAGCTTCTGGAATGTTCTTCCCTTCTTTCTTCTCTCAGACCCCTCCCTAGCCCCTTGCCTGACCCCTTTCCACTCTCTCATGAAGCTGGGACACATATACAACCTGTGGGGGCCACGGGGTCACTGAAGGGTCTAGATCCCTGCTGTGCATCAAGCCAAGGAGGCTCCTGGACCCCCACTCTGTGGCCGCCTGGGCCTTGCCTGTCCAAAGGCATCAAGGGGAATGGAAATTTCCTCCCCTCTGGAGACGCTCGTGGACTTCGGAGAAGATTCCGGGTGAGCTCTTACAGTGGCTGATTGAGAATTCAGTGAAATGCCTGCAATTTCTCCTGACAAGCACTGCCATGGGTGATTAACATAAAACGACCTAATAAACACCCCCAGAAGCCTTCGCACATACGTCCTTACAGGCATGCTTAAGAAAATTAAGGGCTGAAGTGATTTTTTTTCCCCAGCAAGAAAGATTGGACCACTTAATTAAGAGCTATCCTTAATCTCGGACAAACTAGGTCTAATTTCTTCAAATTATTCCACATTTCACTAATTTTCCCCCCTTTTACTCAAGGGTGTCTGAGCAGGAGTGCCCTGAGCAATTTTCAAAGCCTGGATGTAAAGACCGACTCATTTTCTTCTGACGTGAACAGAGCATCTCAGCACTTGTTATTTGCATCAGGGAGAGAAACTGGGGTGAGTGGGGCTGTGGAGTCTCTTGGGCCGGTCTGCAGCCCCCTGGAGCTCGCAGCGGGAGTTTCATCAGCACCGATTGTGGCTGCCTTGTCAAGGAGAGAGACAAGCACCTAGTATGACAG
Source organism: Hipposideros armiger (assembly GCF_001890085.2). Classification (NCBI taxonomy): domain Eukaryota; kingdom Metazoa; phylum Chordata; class Mammalia; order Chiroptera; family Hipposideridae; genus Hipposideros; species Hipposideros armiger. The sequence goes on from NW_017731393.1 coordinate 3,809,374, forward strand.
ACAGAGCCTGAGATGTGACGGGTGCATCAGGCAGAAAGCATTCTCAAGTCCCACAAGGGGAGGTGCCGCTGTGGGGACCCTGCAACTCCCTCACACACCAGCAACTCATTCGGAAATCTCACTGGCACTGGCTTCTTTTCAAACTCAAAACAAAACAAAAAACTTGAAGACAGAAAGGACCAACACTGGCCAAGCGCCAGCTGTGTGCCAGGCATAGAATTCAGTGGCCTTGACATCTCAGCTTATTCTGTCATGGCTCATTTGACAATTGGGGAAACTGAGGATCAGAGAATTTATGCCCAGGAAGTGGGGGAGCTGTGAGGGCATGTGGTTTTCCCCAGTTCCAAAGGCTGTGTTTGCCCTGTTCTGCCATGTGTCTGCCCCACAGCGACAAGGGTCTTCAAGTCGGGTTGTGCCAGCTTCCTGTCTCTCTGTCCAGCACTCTGTGGGGGCTGATATGTGCAGTTACTTTTTTTTTTTTTTTTAGCTGAGCCATCCTGCTACCTGTTGGCAGCTCAGCGGCTGCTCATCTTGGGCTGGGACTCGAACCGCTGTTGCTCAAGAGCTCAAACTCTTGAGCGAGCTCTTAACCAACTGAGCCCCTCGGCCGGCCCTGCAGTTACTTTTGCAGACCCAACTGCCACCCCCTTCCTTTTGTTGACAGCACTTCAGTTTTCCTGTTGGGGAACAACCCTCCTCCCCACTCTGAGTCATTGAGGTTTGAGTGGCAGAACCCCTTCCCCAACTTCAGGGGCCAGCGGACCACAGGATGCCCTTCCCCTGGCCAGTGTGAGAGGTTCTGGAACTCAAGCCAACCGCCAACCACCATCAGTGCTAGCTAGGACTGTGTCCTCTCCCTGCGAAACAGACACTGTCTCTCATTGGAACTTGAAGCTGGAAGGACCTGTGCCCAGAGCTGCTGAGGGACCAGTGGAGAGACCCAGGGCGACATTCGAAGAGAGACAGAGACTACTCTGGGTCCAGCCAGCCCCAGGTGCCTCAGGGCACAAGTCAACCAATCCCCTTTCTTTTTACTTGGGCCACTTGGGTTGGGTTCTCTTCATCAGCAAATGCAAGGGTCTGTCGTCACCATTACAAACCTCAGAGACAAGAAAGCCCAACCCCTCTGCCTGGAACTGGGATCCGAGTAAAACTGGTTTATTTGGGAAGCAATTCCAGGAAGCCTCTGCAGGGGTGAGGAGGTGCGAGTGGAAGGAACCCGCACAGGGAGCCTAAATGAGCAGTTTCCCCTGCGGGCCGCTGGGGCTCAGTCCTACTGGGAGGCCCCACGGAACTTGTCTCCACTGTCCCACGGAGGCTCACAGAGGGCTGCTCTGGGGCAGTGCTCCCCACCCCCCGCCCCGCAGCCAGAGTCACATAACGTGCAGTTGGGGAGCCTCTGGTCAGTGTCCATGGAAGCAGTGAAAGCCGAGGGGATCTGGATAGAACAAGCATCAGGGGTGACACCTCCCCATTTTATCAGGGGAGGAATGAAGGGCCAGGACAGTGGAGGGACAGGCAGCGCTGTGTCCACCCTGGCCTCCCAGTGCTGCCCTAGCATGCACCATGCACCCCCTACCTCCACCGCTGCCCGTTGGGGGGCCGCTGCTGGACTGCAGGCTGCCCGGGTCATTCAGGACGCTTTGGATGAGCGCCTGCTCTGTGCCACCTTTGTGTTGAGCCGTTGGACTCTGGAAAATCCCAGCCCCACTTTTGAGAAGCACCTGAGTCCATGCTCCTGAGGAGGCAAGGGCACCGGAGGCACCTTGAGTGAGGTGTGCGGTTCTACAGGTGACATTAGCGATTCTATCCGTGCCAATAAAAGACCCCAGTGTAGAGTACTGTTTACCTTACAACACATTTTCCTACCCATCACATGTTTTAAAATCTCGCAAAGCTTGTGCCCTCGTCTGTACAAGGAGGATACATGCATTATGGTCTCTGCCCCACGGGGTGAAAGGGCCCTGTACCTGAGAGCTCTTGGTGAACTGGAAAGTGTGTGCCGTACATGGAGCCAGCCGCGGGGACCAGCTGCAGACCCTACGGTGAGAGCCAGTCAGCACGCTTGAGATGGCAAGCGACAGAAATACAACTCAAATTGGCTTAGGAAAGAAAGACAGTTTAAGAATTCACAGACTTTTGAAATGTAGGGCTCAAACACTATTTTTCTCTCTCCCTCCTTCTGACTCTCCCCACTCCTTCCTTCTTATCTCTGCTTCACTCTTGGTTTCCCTCATTTTTTTTCTTCCTGTTATAGACACCGCCTCTGGGAACGCTATGCTCCTATCATACCAGGTGAAAATCTACAGTATAAGGGATCTGTTTTCTCCTTGCTTCTGTACATCAACACAAGGAAAGGGCATGGATTGTCTCAGCTTAGGACATGTGCCCCCCTCAACCATCTGTGGGAGGCAGGGGTAGTGTTCTATTGTCCAGGTAGGGAGGGAGTGAGGATCTGTGGTTGACGGCCGCATCAAGACCTCACTGAGTGGGTCCCCAAAGCCAGGATGTTTGGTTGTCAAAACAACCTCCCAGGAAGCATCTTTTAACCTCATAGTACAGTACCTGGTATGTGGTAGGTACTTACTGGTACTGGCTTATAAACCAGTGAGCGAGTATAGAATTTGACAAATGCAATGTGTACAATTTTGTAAAAGACTACCCCTGTTTATTTCTGCCTTAGGTGGCCCTGGATGTGGGGCTTTGAGACTTTCATTTTTCCAGCATTAAAAAAGAAGTCACAGCCTTTACCACTGCCAAGCGTAAGTCCTTCAGAACATGGCACATGAAACCCATGAAGACTGATTACCAAAATGGTGGTCTTCTGACTGTTTCTCCTAGGATTTCCAGGAAGTTATCCAAATGTACCTCAGGTCTCTATCCTAGAGTCCAAACTGAGGTCTTAACCTGATAGCAGATGCACAGATAAGCTCACCATGGACATAGGTGCTGTGATGCTCTGCCTGGGTTCACTCTCTACGACCCCAGGCTGGGGGCAGTCATTCCCCAGCTCACCGGAGTCCTCTCTGGGGGTGACACTCATCCAAAAAGAAATGCTCACCCACCATCACAGCCCCTTACCAGGCAGGGGCAGCCCACATAGAAGGACCAGTTGGTTTAGGGACCCAAAGGCTTCACATCCTTTTCCTCATGTGAGCTCTGACGGGCAGCCCTTTACAACCGACAGAGGCCTTCGCTCTGACGGCGTGGCAGCTCAGCTTCTTCTGCCGTACCCCACTTCCTTCAGCTCCCCCCTCCCAATAGGCTGGTCTCAATGACTCTCCCCCAAAGATTTCCTGATCCGAATCTTCATCTCAGAGGCTAAATGCCAGGGAACCCAACCTGCAACAGATGGTACCAGGAGTGGTCCAAGTATCTCTGAAACGGGATTTTGGAGTTGGCTCCGCCACCAGATGGCTGGCAATGAGGACTCTGTCGCTGGTGACGGGGGCACTGACAGCCCCTGGCATGAGGCGGAGGTGTAATTAAGAGCGGCAGAGAGGAATGCCCAGGAGAAGCCCAAGAACCAAGGGAATAGTCCTCCCACTGGCTATGGAATTGAACGCTGTTGCTGGGGGCAACTGAAGCACTGGAGGAAAACAAGCAAAGCCTGAGGGTGGTTAATCACCAATTAAAGGCTAATTAAGATAACCAGAGGGTCTCCTCCTGCACCGCACAGTGTAAATCAGAGGCTCCGTCTCCTGCAGCTGGAGTGCAGACGGAGCTGAGGATCTGGCCCAGGACTTCATCGGGAGGACTGCAGAGCCCTGAAAAGGCTGACTTCTCAGCCGGGGCAGATCTGGTACATCAGGCTGGGGCTGGAATCATAAGCGGGCCACTCACTAACCCATCTGGGCTGCAAAGGCAAACCGTGGGGAGCTGGACCCGTGGGTGCCCCTTGGGCATCTCTCTATCCAGATGTGTCCCTCCATGTGGTCTGTCCCACAGAAAAAGCATCCGAGTAGCTGGATTTCTTACATGATGGCTCAGGCCTCCAAAGCGAGAGACAGCCAGGTGGATGCTAGAACAGTCTTTTATGACTTACCCACAGCTGGTGCAGCGGTCAGGAGAAATTCTCCAGCCCTGTCGTCCACTTTGTATGGAAAGAATAGTGGCTCGAGGCTCAGATACATATGGACTCTTCAGCAATGGCAAATGGTCTGACTAGCTTCTCAGGAGCCCAGAAAGAAAAACATCCCACCAGGAAGGAGGCAGTCCGAGGAAGAAGCACGTGGGCAGACTGTAGGGGGAGGTCATGACATAGGAAGGCCTCGGCACACAGGTGAACCCCATCCAAGAGCTTCTACCACAGAAGAGGCAATACGTCTCTGAGGAGACAAGATGACTGGGCCAGCTGATTCAGCCAACCCCTGTAGCGGTCATCTCGGTGTGGACAGGGCACATGATCAGAGCAGCCATGGGCCCAGCAGCTTGGCCGCCCGCTACCCCAGGCAGACTGTCCAACCTGCCAGCAACTGAAGCCAAAACTGAACTTCTGATACAGCACATCCTTTGAGAAGACAACCAGCCACTCGGTAGCAAATAATTGACTACATTGGACCCATCCGCCCTGGAGAGAGAGGGAGATTTATTATAGAGAATTGGCTCATGAAGTTATGGAAACTGTCATGCTCAGATGTGCAATATGGACCAGCAGGCTGAGGCCCAGGAGACGCGATGGAGCAGATGAAGCCCGAAGACCGCTGAAAATTTCCTCTTGCTCCAGGAGGCTGGTCTTTTTCTACTCAGGCCTTCAGCCAAAGCCCACCCACATGTGGAGGCAATCTTCTTTACCTGAAGTTCGCGTCTTAAATGTTAATCTCACCTCAAAACACCCTCCAAGTTGATACAGAAAATGAAGCGTCACATCCAAAAAAGCCTCAAAGCCTCAGCCAGCCCCACCCCACAAAGCCTCAGCCAGCCCCACCCCAACCCCACCTGAAAGTTTGCAGAGTGTTTGATCCACCAACACAGGAGCCACACAAAATCCCAGCAAAGGAGGCATGGCATGGTGCAAACATGGCGGTAGTGCCCACTGATGCCATCACGGACAAGCCCATCCAAAAGCTGCAGGGCGTAGGAGGGGCAATGGCTTGTTGAAGGCACAGCTGAGATGCAAGCTTGAAGGTGACGCCCTATAAGACCCAGATGCTGTCCTCCAGGACACGTACACCCTACATGGATGACCACTGTATGGTGTTCTGCCCCTATAGGAAAAATACCTGCGTCCAGGAACCAAGGGTGGAAACAGGAATGGCCCTGCTAATAATCAGCCCCTACGGCCTATTTGGAGAATTCGTGACCCTTTCCTGCAACTCAGCACCCTGTGGCTACAGAGGTCCTGGTTCTCAAAGGGGGACCCTTCTCCCAGGGACACAGAAAGAGTCCCAATAAACTTGAACAGCTTCATGGCGTCATTAAAATTCATCCATTTGAAGTACACAAGTCAATGATTTTCAATTCCTCCATCACCGTAACCCAGTTCTATGACATTTCCATCATCTCAGTAAGAGCTTTCATCTGCATTTACACTCAATCCCCATTGCAACCCCAGCCCCAGGCAACCGTGAATCTACTTTCTGTCTCTATAGATTTACCTTTTCTGGAGATTTTATATAAGTGACATCACACAATATGTGGTCTTTTGTGCCTGGCTTCCTTTCCCTAATATGTTTTTGAGGTCCATCCGCATTGTAGCATATATCATCACTTCATTCCTCTTTATTGATGAATAGCTTTCCGTTTTGGTTTATCCGTTCACCAGTTAAGGGACATTTGGGCTGTTTCTACTTTTTGGCTGATAGAAATTAAGCTGCTATGAGCATTTACATGCAAGTTGTGTGTGAACTTGTGTTTTTATTTCCCTTGGGTAAATACCTAGGAGTGGAATTTTGGGATCATTTAGTAAATTTATGCTTAACATTTTAAGGAAATGCCACCCCGTGTTCCCAAGTAGCTGTACGATTTTATATTTCTACCAGCCTTCGCCGAGAGAGCCCATCGCTCCACATTCTACTTCACATTTGTTATTGTCTATCTTTTTAATTATAGCCATTCTAGTGGGTGTGAAGTGGTATTTCATTGTGGTTTTCATTTGCAATTCCCTAATGACTAATGATGGTGAGCATCTTCTCAAGTGCCTATTAGCCGTTTGTTTATCTTCCCTGGTGAAATGTCTATTCAACTCTTTTGCCCATTTTTTAATTGGATGTTTGTCCTCTTATTGAGTTCTCTATATATTCTGGACACAAGTCCTTCATCAGATATGTGATTTGCAAATATTTCCTCTCAGGCTACGGCTTGTCTTTTCATTTTCCTAATGATGTCTTTTGAAGTACAAACAATTTTTAATTTTGATGAAGCCTAAGCGATCATTTTTTTCTTTTATAGAGTGTGTTGAATCTAAGAAAACTTTGCCTAACCCAAGGTGATGAAGGTTTTCTACTGTGTGTTCGTCTGAAAGGTTTATAGCTTTAGCATTTACATTTATGGCTACAGTCCATTTGGAGTTAATTTGGGGGCATGGTGTGGAGATCTCAGCTTATCTTTCTATGTGTGGATATTCAGTTGGCCCAGCACACTGTGTTGAAAAGCCTGTCCTTTCCCCATTGAATGGCCTTGGCACCTTTATCAAAAATCAATTGACCGTAAAAGTAAGGACTTATCACTGGGCTCTCAGTTCTGTTCCACTGATTTATATGTCCGTGCTTATGCCACCTTCACATTGTCTTAATTAACAAAGCTTTTTAGTAAGTTTTGGAATTGGAAAGTGAAAGTCCTCCTACTTTGCTCTTTCTCAAAATTGTTTTTGCTATTCTGGGCTTTTTTCCCTCCCATGTAAATTTTAAGATCAGCTTGTCAATTTCTGCAAAAAGCCCACTGGGATATTGATAGGGATGGTGTCGAAGCTGTAGATCAATTTGGGGAGAATTGCCATCTTAACAATATTGATTCTTCTAATCTGTGAACATGAAATGTCTCTATTTATTTAGATAGTCTTTAATTTCCCTCAGCAATGTCTTGTAGCTTTCACTGCACGAGTCTTGCACTTCTATTATTAAATGTATTCCTAAGTGTTTTATTCTTTTTGATGTTACTGAGTGGAACTGTTTTCTTAATTTCGTTTTCAGATTGTTCACTGCCAGTATAACAGAAATGCAATTGCTTTTTGTATGTTGACCTTGTATTCTCCATCCTTGCTGAACTATAGTAGAAGTTTTGTGGAGTCCTTTGGATTTTTTACATGTAAGAACATGTCATCTGGAATGAAGACAGTTCTACTCCCTTCTTTCCAATCTGGATGTTTTTTCTTTATTGTATCTGATTGCACTGTCCAAAAGTTTGAGTACAATGTTGACTAGTAGCAGTAAGAGTGAGAAACTTTGCCTTTTTCCTGATCTTGGGGAGAGAGCATTCATTCTTTCACCATTAAGTGTGGCCATAGGTACGGGATTTGGGTAAATGCCTTTGATCAAGGTTGATGAAGTTCCCATCTCTTCCAAGTTTGTTGGGAGTTTATTTTTAATCATGAATGCATGTCAAATTTTGTTAAATGCTTTTTCTGTATCTATTGAGATGTCAGGTGTGTTTTGTTCCTTATTCTATTATTATGGTGCATTACATTATAATTGATTTTTGGATGTTAATCCAGCCTTGCATTCCTGGGACGAGCCTCACTTGGTCACGGTATATAATCATTTCTATATGTTGCTGAATTCACTTTGTTAATATTTTGTAGAGGATTTTTGCATCTCTACTAGTAAGAGATATTCATCTGTAATTTTATTTTCTTGTGGTGTCTTTGTCTGTTGAGCAATGTTCCTTCCTCCTCTATTTCTGGAAGAGTTCATGGAATATTGATGCTATTTCTCCTTTAAACATTTGATAGAACTCACCAGTGAAGCTATCTGGCCCTGGGGTTTTGTTTGTGGGAAGGCTTAATTACTAACCAAAAAAATTTTTTTGTGGGGCCGGCCGAGTGGTGCATTGGTTAAGAGCTGGCTTGGGATGCCAGCTCTGAACAGCGGGGTCCCGGTGCAGATCCCACATTAGGGCCAGTGACACTGTACCCTCTACAGCTAAGATTGTGAACAACAGCTCAACCTGGAGCTGGGCTGCCATGAGTCGCCGGCGAAGGTGTAAGCTGCAGCCTCGGCTGCAGTGGGCTGCTGTGCCACTGTGAGTGGCTGGCAGCAGGCATGAGCGGCTGGCAGCCCTGAGAGCTGCCAAGAGCTGCCGTGAGCGGCCGTCCAGTAGCCGGCAACCGATCTGCCTCACCCGTGAAGAGCACAATGAACACAATACCAACGTGGGCCAGTGAAGTGATGTCCTCCACAACTAGACTGAAGAACAAAAGGACAGCAACTTGTCTGTTCCCCTTCCTTGATTCCCCAATGATGTTTCCCTCCCCCAATTCCCCAATTTAAAAAAATATGTATTTTTTTTGCTTATTATAGGACTTTCTATTTTTTCTAGAGTGAATTTTGGTGATCTGTGTGTGTCTTTTCAGAAATTTAACTATTTCCTCAGTTGCCTAACTTGTTGGCATGAAGTTGTTCTCAGTATTCCCTTATAATCCTAGTAAACTCTGTAGGGACAGAGACTATGTCACTCTTCATTAATTATTTTGATGATCTGCATATTCTTTCAATTTTCCTTGATCAAGTTACCTAAAGGTTTGTTTATTTTGTTGATCTTTTCAAAGAACCAGCTTTTGTTTTCATTCATTTTCTCTATTTCTTTCTTTTCTACAACCTTGATTTCCATTCTAATCTTTATTCCTGTCTTTCTGCTTGCCTTGGATTTGGTTTGCTCTTAATGTTCTAGAATGTTCATGCGAAAGATCAGATGACTGATTTGAGGTCTTTTTTTTTTTTTCCAAACATAGACATTTCAGCTATCTGTTGTCTCTTTAGCACTCCTTTGGTTGCATCCAACAGATTTTTGATATGTTGTGTTTTTGTTTTCATTCAGTTCAAAATCCTTTGTATTTCCCAGATTTCCTTCTGTCGTTTTCTAATTTAATTTTTTGGGGATTGAAGAACATACTTTGTATTTCAATTTTTGAAAATTTGCTAAGACATGTTTTCTGGATGGGAATATGGTATATCTTAGAGAATATACAATGTACACTTGAAACGAATAGGCACCTCTGGTTTGGGGCCAGAGTGTCTTACAGATGTCAAGTAGGTCAAGTCCATTGATGGTGTGGTGTCCTTGCTGACTTTCTCTCTACTTGTCCTACTATTTAAATAGAGGTGTTGAAATCTTCCACTATAGGTGTGACGTTAACCATTTCTCTTTGCATTTATATGAGCTTTTGTTTCATGTATTTTAAAATTCTGTTATGAGGCAGATAAAAGTTTAGCATTGTCATGTTCTCTTGATTAATCCATCACTTTTTCATTATAAAATGTCCCTTTTTTGTCTCTGGTGACTTTTTTTGTCTTAAAGGTCTATTTTTCCAATATTAATATAGTCACTTCAATTATTTTATGGTTATTGGTTTTTTAGTATCTTTTCTGTGCTTTTGCTTTCAACCTATTTGTGTCTTTGAATATAAAGTATATCTATTGTAGACAACATAACGGTGAATCCTGGGGTTTTTAACAGTCTGACAATCTCTGCTTTTTGAGTGTTTATTTATATTTAATGTAATTATTAGTATGATCTGATACACGTCTGCTATTTTGTTATTTGTTTTCTATATCCCTCATGTCTTTTGTTTCTCTGTTTCTCTGTTACTTCATTCTTTTGTGTTAAATAGATCTTTGTTAGAGTACTATTGTATTTCCTTTTTTGTTTAATTATATTTTTTGAATTGTTTTCCTAGTCATTGGATAACAATATACATGTTAACTTAAAACAATCTAGTGAGGATTAAAACTAACTTAATTCCAATGGAATATAGAAATTTTGCTCCAAAATAGCTCCTTTGTTTCTTCTCTTTTGTGCTACTATTGTCATATAAATTACATCTTTGTATGTTATAAGCCTAACAATACAGGTTTATAGTAATTGTTTCATGCAGTTGTGTTTTACATCAATTAAGAGAAGAGTAAAAACACATTTATGATTTTTTTACATTTACCTACATAATAACTTTTATGGGTGCTCTTTATTTCTTCATGCAGATTCAAGATAATATCTGGTATCATTTCTTTTTCGCCTGAAGGACATCTTTCAGTACATTTTTGCAGAGCATGTCCACAGGCAATGAATTCTTTCAGTGTTTGCTTATCTAGGAATGTCTTCATTTTGCCTTCATGTTTGAAAGGTAACTTTGCTGGATATAGAATTCTGGACTTTCTTCCAGCACTTGGATTGTGTCATCTTTTTGCCTCCTGGCCTCTTTGGTTTCTGCTGATAATCTGATTGTGGTTTTCTTGTGCGTGAGTCATCTTCCTGCTGCTGGTTTCAAGATTTTGTCTTTGATGACATGTCATAATCTTTGACTTTGATGTGTCTGAGTGCGGGTTTATTTTTGAGTTTATCCTATTAGAGTTTGCATATACTGATGTTTTTTAATCAAAATGGGGAACTTTGTAACTATGTTTCTTCAAAAAAGTTTTGTGACTTTCACTGATGATCTCATGGATCTCAGAAGCTCTGTTCATTTCATTCATTCTTTTTTCTTTCTGTTCTTTAGTTTCCATTGCTTTATATTCCAGTTTGCTGAAGGCTTTCTTCTTCCAGCTCCAATCTGCCAGTGAGCCCCTCTAGTGAATTTTTCTTTTCAGTTGTTATACTTTTCAACTCTAGTATTTCTATTTGATTATTTTTTATACCTTGTATCTCTTTTTTGATGTTCTCTAGTGATGAGTCAATGTTATCATGACTTTCTTTAATTCTTTAAACACAATTTCCTTTAGATCTTTGAACATGTTTGTAATAGCTGGTTTTAAGTCTTTGTCTACCAAGTCCAAAGCTAGGGTCCCTCAGAGACGGTGTCGGTGTCTTTCCTGTGTGTGGCTGTGCATTTCTGTTTCTTTGTATGTTTTGCGATTTTTGTTAGAAATTGGACATTGTGGATAATACATTATAACAAATCTGGATTCTGATTTGCCTTCCCCAGGGAGTGTTGCAGCATTTACTTGTTTGTTTAGTGACTTGCCTAGATAAATTATTTAGAATCTGTCTTCCTTCCAGTGTATAAACACTAATATCTATGCTTTTAAAAAATTCTTTCTTTCATTGTTAAACCTGGCTTCCTATAATTTGACCTGGGGTGAGCATAGCTTCACGCTCAGCCAATGGCTGGTCAGAGGTTTTGCTTAACTACACTGAGCCAGTGAGGTTTCCTACTGTTGGCGTGGTGAGGCACCCCTTCAAAGACCGGGCAGTTTGCAAGCCTATCCTGGCTCTTACCCCCTGCTTGTGCGAGGGTCCATGGTCAGCGGGGGACAAGTGGGTAACTGAGGCCCTTCCTGATCTTTCTGAAACACGCATATTTACACAGGCATCCAGATCCCTGGGAATCTGTGGGGACTTATCAAAGCCCCTTTTGGCTATCCTATTCCCTAGATCCCTTTTAAATTTTTGACTCATCTGCTGCTTTCCCGAGTCAATATTATAGCCCTGGGCAACTGTGATATTGGCCTTCCTTGATTGTTTGCTAGAGAGATGGCAATCGCTCTGGACAGCGCCCCTGGACTAGGGGCTTTTCTCTGGAGCTCCAAATTAGATCAGCCCTCTCCAGCAGCAGCAAGGCTGCTGCCACACTGGTCCGGGAAGAGGAAGATGGGAGCAGCCTCATGTTAAAATGGCACAGATCCCACCATTGTCAACCAAGGCCCAGTAGTTTTTCTTGAATAAATGTCTTTCAATTTATTATATGCCTTTGGTTAATTTCCAGAGTTCTGAAATGGCTGCTTTTGACAATACTGTCCAATGTTATCATTGCTTTTATAGAGACAAGCTTTGCTGAGGTCCTTCGTACACAACTGCCCCCATTAAACTTCAAGCTCAGCTGCTGTCCAGTCATTTCAGGCTCTTCATGCAAACAGATCAGTAGACAAAGAAAGGAATCACCACTCTGGCTGGAGAAATTGACCCTGATCATCAGGAGAAGATAGGGTTTTTATTCAGTTATGGGAACAGGAAGGAACATATTTGGCTCCTGGGTTATTTTCTGGACACCTCTCAGTCCACCTTTGCCTGATCTGATGGTAAATGGCAAGTGCGGCAACCACGGCCTGAGCAGTGTGTGGCGAGCAAGGTTTCAGGCCCCTCAGGGGTGAGGATCTGGGTTTCCCTACCTGTAGCCCACCTAGACCATCACAGGTACTACATAAGGAGGAGAGGGATATCAAGTGGTTGAGAGGTAGGAGACAATGAATACCAGCCATGGCCTCAAAATCAGCTGCCGTCACTGGGGCAATAAGTTCATCTCACTAATGATCCTTCTGTGAGGTTTCCTCCAGGAAAAGAGGCCCAAGGCATTCTGGAGGAGTCCTCTCAGAAACTGTTCTGTGAAGCAAGGGAATCAACTTGCTCCAGGGCTAGATATTATTTGGGACTGAAATGTCCGTTTTCTCAGCTTCTGGGGTTGTTGGTAGCTGACAGCTCTCAGCTGAGTCCCACCCCTCACTTCCGCCATTGCCCTTGGCTGGAGAAAGCTGCCTTGCCCAAGGTCAAAGCCATTTCCTGGGCAATCTACAGCCAATGACTGGTCAATATGGTGGTATAAAAGCCTAACCCTCTTTCTCCAATGTGGGACAACTCTGAGATGCCACCCCAGCTCCAAAGCTCCACGTGTCATTGTAACTGCACGACAACTCCACCCACCCCACTTTCCACTCCTGGTTCCTTGACTCCCTACAGACGTGTTGATCTTGAGACATTTCTCCACTGGTCTCTTATGCATAAATCTCCACTTAGAGTATACCTCCAGGGGAATCCAACCTGTAACAACTGGTGTTTCACTCTTGGTTCAATCATACATAATTAAGCCCAGCATTTATCATGACTCAACCCCCCCTTCTCCATTTTCCTGACAGCTAGTGGGGAGAGAAGGGTGGCAAAAAAAAAAAAAGACAGGTATTTCAAAATGGGGCCACTGCTCTATGAATGGGAAATTAAACCGTTTTGGACACCATGTGTACAATGATGAAAAATTGTGATTGCGTAAGACTGACCTCTGGGACTCTGACAATAACCTCTGATAATTGTATAGTGTCGACATTGCCTGAGCTGAAAATAGCTTCAGATGATGGGTGGAGTGTGGCTATCCCCATGCCAGCACTGAGCATTGCTCTAGAGCAGGGGTCGGCAAACTTTTGAGACAGAACGTACCCAAAGAGCCGCATGTGGCTCGCAAGCTGCAGTTTGCCGACCCCTGCTCTAAGAGGTGTCCAGGACGCACTGCCTAAGGAAAGAAGGTAAAACCCTTCACACATGTTTTGTTGTACTGGCCTAATGCCCACTCAAGTAGTAATTTGAATCACGTAGCCGTCAAGAGCCATGGCTTGGAAGCCATACCCATCAGGGTCCAGAGAAACTGGACCACTCAGAGAGAGAGGGGGCAGAGAGAGAAGGGGATCTGTTGTGGAGACGTGACCTTGCACAACTGTGAGGCTGCAAGCAGTCTCTGTGAGCCTGTTATCTTTCCCTCTGATGCTGGAGCTTAGAGAACACAAGTCAGGCAAGTGGGAAGATAAGATGAGTATGAAATGGGGGAGGGGGAAGGGGGCAGGACTGAATCCACAAGCAGAGCTGGACCTACCAGTACAGACAGACGGAGGTCAGTCTGAAGCTGGCGGTTCATGCAGAACCCCAGATCTTTCACCACAGAGCTAAACACACACACACCTGGCCAGGAGGTGGACACCCAAGGAAGATCCGCACTCCTTTTAAATCCTATAACTTAAACACTGAGATAGAGATTTTACTGCTGTTGCCACATCTTATGCTGGATGATAAGGAGATGAGAGAAAGAAAGAAAACAAAAATGTTTGGCATATATGTATAAATACGTTAAAAATAAGGAAGAAATGCTCATAATTATTCCAGTCGTCCTTTGTGAACTGGTTATATAGTGGAAGCTGATAATTACAAGTACCTTCTCCCAATACTCATTTCATATTGCCTTTTTCCTAGCGAGCCTCTCGACTAGTCATGGTCCTTTGCCTCCGTGGTGGTCTAAGCCTTTATTTGTGAAGAGTTTGGGCCACTGGAGGTTCTACCTGAATTGGGTCGTTATTTTATTGATTTAAATCACAAAACATGAAGTTAATGAGAAACACCAAGGAGACCTCTGCATTCCAGACATACACCTCCTAGCCCCCAATGTGAAGCAGCACCCCAGTTTCTCCTTGATAGTCAGCGTCAGTCTCCCCAGCTGGTGCAGTAGCCCCTTTTTGCTTGTTGATTCACCATTGTGAGGAGTTCAAGTGGCCAGATGGTAGAGTCTCAGCATCCAGCTCAGCAGACTCACTGTCGTGTCAATGATGGAAGCAGTCTGTGGATCTATGGATGTTCGCTTTGGCAGAAGCGTCGAGGGCACGGAAGGCAAATCCACACCCAGAGTAAATATCTATCCCAATAGAACAAAGTGCTTCCCTATTTCCTGATGGAAGTGGTCCAATGTAATCAATCTGTCTCCAGGTAGCTGGATGATCTCCTGGGGAACGGAACCGCATCAGGACTCAGTGTTGGCTTCTACTGTTGACAAATAGGGCACTCAGCAAGGGCTATAGATGAGTGGCCTTAGTGGGTGGAAGGAAATGATCCTGAGACCATGCACGACTTTCATCTTTTCCCACATGGCTGCTTGGTTCCTGAGCCTGTGGGATAATGACAAGAGCGGCTGAGAAACAGAGCTGCCGGATACCCACAGCGTAGGTCATCCTCTCTACCTGGTTAATAAACTCTTCCTCTGCTGAGGTCACCCTTTGATGACTTTGGTGGCCATTCATTCACATGGGATTCAAATACCGTTAAGCTCTGTGCTAATTTGGAGGGCTCTATCTACTTATTTCTTCCTCGGATCTTCTCGTCGCCAGTTTTCAATTGTATTCCTTCCAGTGCTCTGACCAGCCAGCCAAATCGTTAGCCATTGTTCATAAATCAATATAGGCCTGCATCCCTGGCCACCTCTCCTTCTGGACAAAATGAACGATCAACATTCTGCCCATTGGGGGCATGTCCCCTCACCACTGGCCTTCAGGACAGTCCCAGAGTGGGGCTGGAATACTACAGCTCTCCATTTGGGGATGGTACCTCTATATCAATCAGAACCATCTCTAAACCAGGATGGAAATTTTCTTTCTCACTTAACTGGGAGTTCATGGGAACTCCCCACGAAGCCCTAAAAACAGATTGATAGCGAGAAGGTGCTTTAGCACAGAATAGGGGCTTCCGGTATCTGGGTCACTCCTTATGCAACTTACTTTTGCCTTAAGGTCTTGCGTAAACATGAACTTGTGCTTCATGAACATCAAACTCCCATGTGATGGCGGAGCTCTGCTGCGTGTGCCCAGTGTGAAGGCTTTATGGGTCAGGTTATACCGCGTCCACAATGGGTAGCTCAGAGTACATGGTAACTTGGTGTCCCATGATCAAGGGTTCAAGCTCTACAAGAGCCCAGTAGCAAGTCAAAAATTGTTTCTCAAGTACTCTCAAATGAAGACTAGTTGGCCACAGAGGACACAGGAACAGGCTTTAAAATTCTCATGCTCTGTGCTCTGAGTCACCTAGAAGCACCTTCTAAACAGCATTTCTGTTGACCCCTGACACTTGGAGCACCATTGGACCTGCTGGGTCATGGAGTCCAAATGGCAGAGAAGCTCGGGTGGTGGCTGGGATCTGTTCCAGAGCCTTCTCTTGTTCTGGACCCCACTCAAAACTAGCAGATTATCAGGCCATTCAATACATGGGTCAGAATAACATGCCCAAATGAGGGATGTGTTTTCTCCCCAATCCAAAGAGGTGCCTAGAGGTTGTGTCTCGTTCATGTGCATAGGAGCTAACAGACGAAACAACCAGTCCTTTCCCTTGGAAAGAATATTGCAATATGCCCCAAATTACTGAGCTCCTAGAATTCTCATCGAAGTGGAAGGCCCCTGAATTTCTGTGGGATGTGTTTCCTGCCCTATGGCACGCAAGTGTCTTCCCGATGTACCGTGCTCACCAGGCCCAGTCAGCAGAATGCCACCAATGGAATGAACCAGCACGTTGTCCTCTGTAAGAGGAAGACAAGCAAAGTCCCTGGGGAGGTGCTCGTGACAGAGCTGAGAGCTGACACACCCCAGAGGTCGGACAGTGGTGATGGAATGCTGGCCTTGCCAACCGAACACAAACTGGTTTGACGGTCTTGACTAAAAGGTACAGAGAACAAAGCGTTCACCAGCTCAACAGCTGCATACCAGGTGTCAGGCAACGTGTTGATTTGCTCCAGCAATGAAACCACAGCTGGAAAAGCAGCTGCGAGTTGGAAGCACCACCTGATTAAGTTTGTAATCATTTACTGTCATCCTCCAGCACCCGTCCATTCTCTTCTTAGACCAAGTAAGTGAGTCAAATGAAGATATTGTAGGAATCTCCACCCCTCCGTGGTCCAAGTGCTTGGTGGCGACGCCCATCTCTGCGACCCCACCAGGAACACAGTGTAACTTTGATGTACTATTTTCATAGATAGAGCCAGTTCTGGTGGCTTCCACGTGGCCCTTCTACCACAATAGCCTCCACTCCGTGGGTCCCAAAATCTATGTGGGATTCTGACAGTTGTTGAATGTGCCTATTCCAACCATGAGTTCCAGAAGTGGGGAGATAACCGCAGTTCTGGAGGGACCCACTGGGCTCATTAAGAGACAGACTGGAATAAAACTTCACGATCACTTGACTTCTAAAAGCCCCTACTCTGACTGGTGGTACTTTGGGTCCCCAGGAACAAGTATTAATTCAGAGCCAGTGTTCAGCAATCCCTGAAACGTCTGATAAGATAACAGGGAAGAGCTATATGCCGTGTCTTAGCATTCAGAATAGCTGGTCTTGTTATGATTGATAATAATTGTAGTAAAGGGTCTTAATTCCATCCTGATCTACAACTTAGCAAAGAGACATCTTGATTTCACTAGGTAGTGGGGCCATGGGTCTGGGGGAGGCGTTGCAGATATAGTGAGTTAGTCCCTAGTGGGTGAGTGGATGGAGCAGGAGGCAAGCAGAGAAGCTGCACCCTGAAATGACAAGGGGCGGACCCTCACCCCACTCAGGAGTCTTACTGATGACCCCACAGGAATGAGGCAGACTGAGAGGCCCCGTGGCCCAGGAGGTCCCAGGGCAGCACCATTGAGAATACCAAGGAAACTGGAACTAAGTTATTTTTTAAAAGCGGAAAGAATCAGGAAGTGGAAAGAAAATTGACATGAACATTTGCAGATCTGGATGCTAGGCGTAGCTCAACCACTTCCCAGCCAGATGATCTTGGGCACCTGTTTTCACTTCCCTGAGCCTCAATTTCATTATCTGTAACACTAGAAGATAATGTTATCTACCTCTTAGGTTGTTGAGTGAAATACATAAGATTATGCATTTAAAGTACTTAGCATGTATTATCAAAAAGACAAGAGATAACAAGTGCTGGTGAGGATGCCGAGAAAAAGAGAACCCAGGTGCACTGTTGGTGGGATTGTAAATTGGTGCAGCCACAATGGAAAACAGTACGGGGGTTCCTCAAAAAATTAAAAGTAGAACTACCAGCAATTCCATTTCTGGGTATTTATCCAAAGGAAATAAAACCACTATCTCAAAGAGGTAGCTGCATTCCCATGTTCATTGCAGGATTATTTACAATAGCCGAAAACATGGAAACCTAAGTGTCCATCAATGGATCAATGGATAGAAAAAATATATAGGTACACACACACACACACACACACACACACACACACACACATAGAGAGGGGGGGTGAATATTACTCAGCCGTAAAAAAGGAAGCCTTGCCGTTTGTGAAAACATGGCTGAATCTTGAAGGTATTATGCCAAGTGAAATAAGAGAAAGACAAATACTGCATGATCTCACTTATATGTGGAATCTAAAAAAGCCGAACTCACTGGTAGCCAGAGGTGGGGGGAGGGGAAATGGGGAGATGTAGGTCAAAGGGCACACACTTCCAGTTTTAAGGTGGATAAGTAAGGGCCGGCTAAGTGGCTCAGTTGGTTAAGAGCTCGCTCAAGAGTTTGAGCTCTGAGCAACAGCGGTTCGAGTCAGCCCGAGCTGAGCAGCCGTGAGCTGCCAACA
>NW_017731393.1:3827827-3841830 GCF_001890085.2 Hipposideros armiger
TTGAGCTCTGAGCAACAGCGGTTCGAGTCAGCCCGAGCTGAGCAGCCGTGAGCTGCCAACAGGTGGCGGGATGGCTCAGCTAAAAAAAAAAAAAAAAAAGGTGGATAAGTTCCGGGATCTTATATACAGGTCGGGGACGACAGTTAACAATTCTGTGTTACATACTTCAAAGTTGCTGAGACAGTAGATCTTAAATGGTCTCACTACTACAACAACAAAAACGGTAACTAAGTGAAAACCGAAAAACGGTAAAAAGCAAGGTGAAAAATGTGTTAACTAACCTTATTATGGTAATTATTTTGTGATACATACGATATCAAGTCATCACATTGTAGACTTTAAACTTACACAATGTTATAGGTCAATTATATCTCAGTAAAGCTGGGGGAGGGCTGCAGATGAAGTACTTATACTTAGCACAGTGTCTGATGTAGTTATGTCCTATTGTCCTTAATAGTCTCATTCCTGCCCCACCATCTTAGGCCAGGGTTTTTCAACCTGGGCAATACTGACATCTTGGGCCAATGAATTCTTTGTTGCGAGCACTGTCCTGTGCTTTGTAGGCTGTTTAGCAGCATCCCTGGTCTCTGCCCATTAGGTGCGGGCAGTGTCGTCCAGTTTTGACAATAAAACCCGTCTCCGGTCATTGTCAAATGTCTCCTGAGGGGCAAAATTGTCCTCAGCTGAGAACTCCAAGCTAGTTATTCTCCTCGTTTCAGTTTCCACATTGGTGAATAAGGAGGTGAGGCTGAGGAGGCAGAGTCGCCATCGAAAGCTGTTATTCACGTATGCGTTTGTTTATTCCCTACTGAGAAAACCAATACCAAGTGCTCTGTGCAAGACACACGGCTTCTCTTTTTACGATGTTCTGTCCTACCCCCGTGAGGACTTGGGGTTGGGTTTCCATCCTTTCTCCTGTGAACTACGCCAGGTTCTTGGAGGGGAGCTATGCAGGGCGAATGTACCCTCGTTCAGCAGTGAGAGAGAGTCACTAAAGGAAAGAAGGCCACAGGCCTGAGCTCACAAGCGTATTACCGTCGGTAGTTGGCTGAGCAGAGCCAGGCATCCAGGTGGTCCTACCTGAAGCCACCTGAAGGCTGCCCTGTGCTGGGAGACTGGGGGGGCATCTCAGAAGCCCACCTTCCCCTCGGTTCCCTGTCCAGCTGGCTGCTCCCTCCTCACTCGCCTTCAGGAACCTTCCGTCCATCAACCCCCTGCACTGCAGCTCATGTCTCTTCCCCCACTTGGGGTTCACGGGACACATTCCTGCCTAGCTCCCCAAGCGCTGGGTGCCATAACGGGACCCACCCAGCACCGATCCCTCCTGCTGCCTGTCCCCACCCCACCTCTGGGCCTTCCGAATCCTGGGGCCCTACAGGCCAGCACCACCAGCGCTGAGCCCTGCCCACTTCGCCCACTGCAGCAGCCCGGTCGCCACGTGGAAGCTCCCTCTCCTCGCCCTGCTGCCCTGCTGCCCTGCTGCCCTGCTGCCCTGCTGCCCAGGAATCAAGCAGGTCGCACACGCTGGCCGGACCTTCCCCTGATTCCTTCACCCAGGTCACCCGCCTGACCCCAGGGTTGGCGACAGTGACTCTAGTGATCCATCATTGTTCCCTCTCTCCTGGGCCACCCAGGGCTCACGGTCTATGGCTACATTGCCTATTAAATTATACTTGCTTTCCCAGAAAATGCTGTACTTGATCAGGATTTTAAGAAAATACCTATATTTATTATTTTATTGAGGATATTTGTTTATTTAGGACTGAGGACTGGCTCTCCTTTGTTAACTTTGGCACTGGGGCCCTCCTTCCTAGCTTTGAAAACAAGAATGGAAAGATCTTCATCCCGTCTCCATCTTGGCTCCAGAACCAGGTCTCCAGCCTGGTTCTGTCCCATTCTGTCACCAGGTCGATGGCGGGGACCCCAAGTCAGCTAACAGGCAGCTAGCTGGCCCACACTGGGGTCTTCTCCCAGGAAATGCTCTATCCCCCCAGCTGGAATTCGGGTCATTGGCATTTCCCTGGAGAACTCATCCCTTTCACAGAAGTGTCTGTGTTTGTTGCCTCTACACTGTCGCTTATTTTTCTTCCAGTTTTTGAGATGGCATCCATCTCTGAGGTTGTACCCTCCTGCTCATCCTCCCTGTTGTCTCGCTGCACTGACCAGACCCCCTCCTGGCTGAGTGGGGGTGGTCCAGGCAGCAGACCAAGCAGCACCGAGGAAAGAAGGGGGGCTGAGCCCTGGATGTGGGGGCCGAGGAAGGAGGAGGCTCAGGGACACCCCGGGCCTGGCTGAGCCGCTAGGTGGGTGGTGGCAGTGACCTGGCAGAGGAGGGACAGGCCATGACAGGAAGTGGAGAGGAGACCCCCACCCTGAGGGCCACCCGGGCTGAGGGCCTGAACAGAAGCTCCTTCACCCTGCCAGGGGGCTCGGGCTGACCCCTCGGGTGTGGGGGGGCACAGGCAGTGTCAGGCACTCCACGGGAACTCAAAAGAGCAGCCAGGGACTGGAGGCAGGAGAGAGGCGGGGGGGACCCCCAACATGTGCAGAGCCCGAGTCAGGAGAATAAGTGAGGCCCATATCCCTGATGTGCCAACGTTTAAAGGCTGCAAGTTCCCCCAACTAAGTCTCAAACCAAATCTGTTACTTCCTCATCTGGACAAGTCCACCTTCCCTAAGTCCTGGGGGGCCCAGGGCCAGCATGGAACCTCAGGGAAACCCCCACCATCACCTCCCACCCCCAAGTTCTAAGAGGAACCTGGAGCTTAGAGCTGGACCTGGGCCTGCTGTGAGCCTGGCCTGCTCACGCGTGGAGCCCCTGGCCCGTCGCCCCCTCACCCTCATGTCCCTGCACCAATCACCACCCCAAACAGCCACCCACCCGGAGGCAGTGCCAAGAAGAGGCCTGTGCAGGCCCTTGGGTGAGACTGGTAATTCCCGTGCTCCAAGCACACACTGTAGGGTCTGGAAGGGGTGGGTGGGCTCGCCCTTGGCCTCGGCCTCGTGGCCTTATAGGAAGGGCTGGGTGGGGCCAAAGCAGGGCCCTCCAAAGCATGGCCCCCAACCCTTCTTCCCCGGGGCTAAGCCTCCCCCAGGAGGGGAGAAGTGTAGCCTGGCGCACAACACATCACAGAAACACACCAATAGCCCTTGGGTTTTGTTTATTTTTCAATAAACAAATTTTTTGCATGTCTGGGGGTTAAGTAAACGGGAAAGCTAAAAAGAGCGCCATTGACATTTTTGAAATTTTTGGGTTACAAGAAGATCATCACGCCTACTCCTCCCTCCGACTTTGGGACCGAATTGATACTTAATGTCGCCGACAGCTGTCTTTGAGCTTCTCCGTTTGTTACGTAAACTACACACTACTCCAAACACACGCGAGGTGTGGATGGGCAGCCAAAAAAAAATCCTGACACTCTCAGCAGAATCTGGTTACCCCATAGAGGATGGAATGGACCATTTCTGCATGATGTGAAGACCGTGGCGAGGTACCGACACTGTTCTGATCTCGCGGGACGTGTGCACGTGGGCACTGCGGAATTTGGGCGGGGCGGCCACATCGTGCTGGTAAGAGACAATTAGTCACGTGGGCAGGTAAGATGGTCAGACTGTAGGGGAGGCGTCTGCTGAGGACTCTCCGCTGCTCCCACGGTATTTTACCGGCACTGCGCTTAGCTTCCTGGCCACACCTGAGTGTCGGCTCCCCTCCCAGACGGCCCCTCATCCTGCGGGACCCACAGCGTCCCCCGCACACTGCCTTGCACTCAGCAGGTGCGTGGAGATGCTTTCCTGAGCAAGTGATGGTGGATGAAGTGATGGACCGATGAGGAGGAGTCTGTCAAGGATAGACAGTGGGATGTCTTCCTTGTCACCAGGGGATGAGGCATCGAGAAAGTGGAGCCGAGAATTTGATCATTTTGTCCAATCTCAGAATTTCGCGTTTGGGAAAACTGAGGATCAGAACCATTAGCTGACTCGGTCAAGGTCTCACGTGAGAGAGGCCAGGCGGGGTGCCAGACGCCCGCCTGGCACATGCCAACAGTTCTTTTTTTTTTGTCTTTTTAAAGTTTTTATTTCAAACAAACTCAAAGTGAGATGAGATGGTGACTCAAGTGATTTGTGGGGAGGAGGAGGGACTTGGGGTGAAGGTTATCAAAGACTAGGATTGGGGGACCCAGGTGGTGGGGGTGAGGGAGGGGAGGGGTAGGAGGGCGGCAACAGGGGCTTGGAGGGGGAGGGGGCTTGGCAGTGGTGACGATGGTGGTAATGAGGGTGACAGGGTTCGGGGTCTGAAGCAACTGTTGAGGAGAGTGGGAAAAGGCAGGGGTAAAACGGGGAGGGGTTTGGAGGCGGGGTGGGAGGGGCTTGGCAGGGGTGGTGGTGATGGGACTTTAGGGTGACGTTATCTGTCAGGGTTGGTGTGACGAAGGTAGAGAGGAGCTTGGGGCTAGGATGGTAAAGAACTGGGAGTGATGGGGACAGTGGCTTGGGTGGGGACATCAGGAGTTTGGGGGAGATGGTAATCAGGCTTTGAATTAGATGACGAGGGCCTTGACGTGGTGGACCAGCGACTGAGTGTGATCAACTCGATGGTTGTGTGACGATGGTGACTCATGTCATGTGTGGGAAGTGATTTGAATGACCGAGATGATGAAGGTGATGACGACTTAGAAAGCACTTGGAACAAGGTAAACACGGCAGATAATACTCAGTAAAGCTAAGAGTATTGATTCCTATCCAAAATACTTAAGAAGCAAAATAGTCCTATCTGGTACCCAAGGGCTGTTTAGCTGCCTACCTCCAAGAGCTGGAAAGCTAAACAGACCTCTGTCCCATTTCCTTCTATTTTTGCAAAAAATATAGATGCTCTTTTTTAAAAAAAGTCAAATTCATCATTCAAAAGCTGGCTAGGTCTTTTGGGATCTGAGAGTTATTAACTCAGCAACACAAACTGAATCCAGGGCTGTGTAGGCCAGGTCTGGTACCACTTTGGCCACGAAACTAGCAAACGCCCCACAAGTGACAATTTCCACTGAACCGCAGGGAAAACCTTGGTGAGGGCTGTGTTGCTGCTCAGATTTCGCCAGGGGCACTTGTGGTTCAAGGTGCATTTAAATTTCAAGGGACATCTCTAATCTATAGGATGGGAAGCAGGTGTGGTATGGGGTGGGTGGGAAGAGGGCCGCTTAAATGGCAAGTCCAGGGACTCAAAGTGGCCAATTATTCCCAAATGGAAAGTGGGCCAGGAGGCTCCCCACTTTGAAAACTGCAGTTAGGGTCAATTTCAGAATGTCAAGTGTTCATCCAGGATAAGCCAAAACCTTTGGACCCCAGGATGAGACCGAGTCTTCATCGGATTGTAATCGTTAGGGTCTGGAACTGTTGAGGTTCATACCCCCTCGTTCCTAATTCAGAATTTTAGACAAGAGAGGACCTTGGTGGTCACTGTGTTCAAGCCCCTCTCTGGAGAGAGGTGAAAAGGCAGGCCCGGGGTGGGGGAGGGGACTCGCCAAGGATGGCACAGCGAGTTAGTGGCAGGGCTGGGACGAGGTCCTGGCCCCCCAGCAGCCAACCCGGGGCGCTCTCTGCCTAACACACGGCTGCTGCACTCTGCAAAATCTCAAATCAATCACAAAGATCTAAGGACTGCGATGTTGAACTTGAAGTGAGTGCGAGTTGAATGTGTCGTGTGACAATTAACGAACGAAAGAGATTTTAGCCCTTTTCACAGTGGTCGGTCATGCACAACACGCGTCATGGTTTCACAAGGACCCTGTGGCCGAGACCCCTCAGAGAGGGACATCGGCCCCGAGTCCTGGTACAGTTGCCATGTTTTTTTTTGGTCTTTTTTGATTTTACGTAAAGTTTAGAGATTAGAATAACATACTTATTTCTTTTACACGTTTAAAGATGAAATTCTTATTATTATTTTTTTTATCATGCATTAAGAGAGAGAAAGAGGCTTGCTTTAGCATCGTGTGGGTCACACGGCCACACACAGATAATAGAGGGAAGCATAGCGTTCACCAGATTTGACACAAAGGATAGCAAATTCCACCACAAAGATGAGAACAGACCGCATATAGAGAGCTCTGCGGGACCCCGAGAATACAGGGGGGCGGTGGGAACGCCGCTTAGATCTCCTCGTCGCCAGCCTCCTTGCTGAAGGTGGCCATGTCGATCTTCTCGGGGAAGATGATGTTCACGGCCAGGTCCTCCCCGCTGTTGTATTGCAGCAGCAGATTCTTCTTCTTACGCAGCATGTGGTTGTAGCGCAGGTTGGACACCCAGGTCTCGCACTTGTTGAGGAAGACGATGCCCATGGTGCCCAGCACCACCAGACTGGTCAGCACGCCCAGGATGGTGAAGCAGATGGCCTGGCCCTCGGAGAGGAGCGGGGTGCTCTTGTTGAGCTCCCTCATGGACACCTTCAGGACGCGGTGCTCGGGCTGCGGCACTGGCAGCTCGTGCACCCCGGGGGTCAGACGGTAGGTCAGCCCGTACCCACTGGGCAGACGGGTGACCTGCTGGGAGCCAGCCGCGCGCTTCCTGCCACAGATGGGGCCTGTGAACTCGGGCTTGCACAGACACTCGAACCTCACCTGGCTGTGCTGCAGGCAGGTGCCCCCATTCAGGCACGGGTCAGCGGCGCAGGTGGTTACCGGGCGGCTGCAGGTCTTGTCCACAAAGCCGGTGGGGCAGCGGCAACGGAAGTCGCCCCCGATGTCGGTACAGATGCCTTGGTTCTCGCAAGGGTTGGGGGTGCAGCTGTTGGCCACGATCTCGCAGAAATTGCCCGAGAAGCCAGGGGGACACAGGCAGGAGGCATGGGAGGCCCAGCCCTCGTCGTCCACACAGGTGCCTCCGTGCTGGCAGGGGGAACTGCAACACAATAGGGGACACGGGAAAAGGCCCTCTGGGGGCTAGGCCAGGACAACGGTGCTGGGGGTCGGGGGCAGGTGCTTGGACCACTCCACATGGCAGACCTACTGGGGCCTGACAAAACGGCACATTAGGTGAGTGAGGCCCAGGGAGACCCAGGGAGGCACCGGGCACTGTGACTCCTGCCTGCGAGGGTCTCCCAGCTGTCCTGGGCAGGATGCACAGCTGCTTGAGGTGTGCACCTCACCCCCGTCATGCTGCCAACCTGGAACATGCCTGACCTCCCATGCTGGATGCCATTTTCCTCTCCCACCTCTTATGTCATCTCTCCGACCAGAGGCCTGATGGTTAGTCACTGGACAGGTGGAGAAACTGAGGCTGAGAGAGGCAAAGTTAGTAAGAACGCAGGGCCGGAGCGAGCCCCCTCCCTTAACTTGGTCCCTGGGCCGCTGAGGCTGAGCCACACCGGACGTCACTCCCTCCCTCCCTCCCACCACCATCACCACCCCATTATGATTTTTATTTTTATTTTCAGTGGAGCGAGCCTGCAGGTTATTGTGCAGGAAACCCTTGGGGACTCTCAGAGTGAAAGAAATACGCGGTCTGTCTTTGCCGGCTCGAGCCGTCCGTGCCCGGCTGGTTAATAGTGCCTCATTCACCGAAGTGCAGCTTGCAGACCGAAGCTGTCTGCTCAGCGCAGAACACACGGAGCATTTAATGTAAGTGCTTTTAAACGAACAGGCCCTTTGTCATCTGATAAATGCCAAAACTCCAGGGAAGAAAGGGGCTCTAGGCACAAGAAACCAAGACTGCTGCTCCAGGGCTGCATACGAGCTGGGCTCTGAAGGAATTTCAAGGACCCTGGGCTGTATTTTGACAGACTGGCTCAAGTCTGTTAGAGAGAAAAGCAAAATATTGTAAAGGTCTCACTCTGTATTTTCTCTTCCCGCTAATAAGCAGAAATGGCACTTGGTGTCACCCCCTCTCCTCTGACCCCTCAGGGCACTGATCCTCAGAGGCCTCGTAAATGCCCATTTGTGGTGGTTGCCAGTTCCAGGGTCCTCCACCCCATCCTGCAATGCTGGGTCCAGATAAGCTGATCCTACACTTAGCTTCTGTTTCCTCAGAGGAAAGGGCACCCCCGCCCCAGCTCCTGGGCCAGGACGGGGTTCTAAGTGGAATTCTTGCTTCTGTCAAGATTCTTCCGGTCTCCGTTTAAGCCCCATCCATGCAGCTAAGCTGATAAGGGCCTGAAATGGCTGAGGCGCAAAAGAGGCAAGTGACCATTCCGTCTGTTGTGCCCACTTCCCCGAAGTCCCAGAGCCCCCACCCAACTGAGGGTAGCCGAGAGCTGGACCCCAACCCATGGCCCTTATAGCTTGTCCTCCCCCAACCCTGCGCCACTACAGCCCTCTCCCCCCACCTTCTCAGACTAGCAGCTCCCTCCTGAGACATCCGAAAAACCCACTGTCCCCCCCCCAAACTACCCCCTAAACTATGATGAATAGGTTTCACAGCCTCGGGCCCCACCAAAGTCTGATCTCTTATTACACTGTCTTTAGAAAATTATGCAGCTCCGAGCTCCAGTTCATGCTCCCAATCTACTGTCATTCACACACATCAGGACTTGGGGATATGAAATCGCCTTCAGGGTCATTTGAGAAAATTATGGAAATGACACTTTCCCTGATGGAGGGTAGCCCCCCTTGGGGCTGCGGGATAGCACTTCCTTGGTCTTTTGTCAGGGGACAGGTCCAACTGGGTCAGGCTGAAAGGGTCTTGAGGGGTTTCGTGAAGCAAGAATCAGAGCAGCATGAATCAGATCACACATAATGGGCAAAGAACATTTACCCATTGATCACGCAGGGCCCATCCTTTTTCTGACAGTCCTTTCCGGAGAACCCAGGGGCGCAGGAACACTCATACTGGCCGTTATCAAGGTTCACGCAAGTTCCGTTGTTAGCACAGGGGGTCGAGGTACAAGCCCGGATGTCTGGGTTGGGGGTGGGTGGGGAAGGGGGAGGGAAAGAAAACCACAGCTTGTCAGTCCCTCCCCCAGAAAGATGACAGGGACACAGGCTGGAAGGGGAGCTTCCCAGATGGAGACGGGAAGACAGACCCCTCCAGCTGATCAAGGGGGGGGGACCCCAAATGAGCTGCCTAGATGTCTGCTCGTGGCCACTGCCAACAGTCACCAAGGGGGGGCCTGAGTAAGAAAGAGGGTGTACTGACCACCCAAAACCCTGAAGTGAGTACACAGCTCAGGGACCTGAAGGGCCTTTCTCGTGATAGGTCGTGGAGACAGGAAGTCATGGCCGCCTGCTTGCTGACATTCAACCCAGGATTGCTGTACTTTGCTCCAGGGGACCAGGTCCTCCTTAAGTCCACCACCATGACCTTCACCGCAGACCCTTCCCTCCCGCAAGCATACAGGCTGAGGTTCCCTGAAGCCTGCCTCCTCTAGACAGCTTTTCACGTCCAGCTTCTCATGGTTGGGGGGCGGGGACTGCCGCTGGGGGGACTAGCACGGCCCAACTGTTAGAAACATCAGCTGTCCTTCATACTGTTCTCTCACACCGGGGCAGGGGGGAAAAGGAGATGTGAAGACACCCGTTGGGAACCAAAAAACCTGATTTAGCCCCAGCACTGCCTCCACCTCCTGGTGGTCTCTTCACTCTCAGGTTCTGAACTAAGGGGCGCCACGATGAAAAGGCTGCTTTTGAAGGTGGCAAGAGGAGAACTATTGAGCCCTTTCCTGTCAGCGTGCGTTTCCATGAGCACGGGTATATTCCCACTGTCTTTCTACACCTCCCATCAGGCACACTTCATTATCCCAGGCTCAGCAAGCCAGGGATGAGCTGAACAAAGGGGCCGGGGTCAGGGGCTCTCTGACAGTGCAGACCCCGGCCTTCCCTGCCCCACCCCCCCAGCTGGGCCAGGGAGGGAACAATCCTATGTCCATCTCCAGCCAGCTGCAGAGTCCAGCCCCTCCCCAACCTGTGCCTCACTTTCCCCACTTATAAAAGGAGGAGATCTCCCTGGCCAGTCTCTGAGGAACGTTTCAGCTTTGGTTTTCTACCAAATAGAAAGCCAGGTCCAGCATGAATTCAGGCAGACTGGGGGTGAGGGTGGGGGTCCCAGTGCTGAGGCCACAAATGCAGACTTTCCCCTCCATTACAGAACCTCACACCCTCGTGGAGGGGAGATGGCAAGCAATCAATAAGGAAAAGCCTGACCGCCTTGCTGATGGCGTATCCTGAGCCCAGGAGGCGTTCCTTGGGAGCTGGGCTGGGAGCACACGAACATAAAGAGGATTTATCATTATGGGAAGGAGGCGTGAGCACGGGGAGCCTCTGTGGCCAGTTCCTAATCCTCATCTCCCTGCTCTGTTGTCACTGGGAATCTGAAATTTAGGCTAAAGAGCTGGCCACCACCCTACTTCTGTCCCCATGGTGTCAAGCCTTCCTCAGCAGAGGCTAAGCCCGCCTTTCCCAAGGAGAGGGCTGCCCGCAGTTGTTTTTTTTGGGGGGTGGGGGGTGGGGGAGGTCTCAGCCGGGGCAGCAGCTGTGGCTGTGACAGCCTCAAAGGCATGAGAAAAGGGGAAAGGGAGAGGGCCCTCAATTACCCAAAGGGCTATTTCCTGGACCTAGCATCCCAAGCTGAGAGCCTTTGTCAGCCCAGTGCGGAGGGGGGACTGTGTCTGGAAACCCCTTGGGAAGTCCTGGGCTTAGACACCAAACTGGGCGAGCTCCAGGCTGAAAGCCCTGATCCCGGATGGTGCCATCTTTGGCATCCCCTGGTCCCTAAACAGCTAGCGCTATTGCGAGGGTGGAGGGTTCCGGTGCTGAGGGGCAGAGAAGCTGCAGACCAGAGGGTGAGTCAGCTGCGGGTAAAGCCCTGCACCGTGGGGGGCGGGGGGACTGTGAGGACCCAAGATAATGGCGGGGCTCCATTTTGAAAGTCTGCTGCCCTCAGGTTTTCCTTAAGGGAGGGTGTTAGAAAAAACCCAGGTGAGAATGGACCCATTCCTGGGGCTGGGGGAGGGGGTTTTAGCTGTCTCTTTGGCCAACTTCTGTGTCCATGAGCAGATCCTTTTGCTTCTCTGAGCCTCCGTTTCCCTAATTGTACCACTTGTCTCTGCTAATGTTGGGGACAGAGGGACAGAGGCCCTGCGGCATTGCCCAGGCTGCCGGAGTTTTTTTTCGAGGACTTCAGTCTGCCTGGGCTTCCGGGCAGGTTTTGCCAAATGAGAATGGGCTCAGATGAACATTTGCAGCCTGAAAATGCAGCGACAGCCAACTCTCAATTGCTCGGGGTAAAGGAGGACAAAGATTGCATAAATTAATGAAATCAACAGCTAACACCAAATCGCACTTTAACCACTTCTCAGCCTTTCCCAGCCCCCAGCCTCCCCTACACCTGAGCCCTTCATCACAGCCCCCAGCCAGGTCCTAGCGGCCCTGACTCAGCTCCTTCTGCCCACCACTCAGCATCGACAGACCCCCTCCCGCCCCCATTTGTTTGTTGTTTGTTTGCTTTCTGCAGCCTCCGTCACAATCTCACATGTAAATCTGTTGGGAGTCTTTGCTCTGCGACCCCCATCCCACCTCCAGCACTCCTTTCCCCTACTTGAGCTGCAGTAACCTGGACAGGTTATCCAGGTCTCTGCTCCCCATCTTCTCAACTTTGTGTGGAATGTGTTTATTTTGTGACTCTTTATTCAACAGGCAGCTCCCCCCCCCGCAACACCCTCCTCAGTGCCTTCTCCAGGTGCTGGGTGGGTGCTGGGTGCCGGTGGTGCAGAGGGGAGCAAAATTATGTCCCTACCTGTGAGGGGGCTCCCACCACCAGTGGGAAGTGTATGAACAGGTCATTACCACACAGAATGCACCTGGTGTGTATTGGAATAAGGCTGGAGAGGAGGCAGCCACAGGGCTGGGGGGAGGCGCGTGGGGCAGAGGGCAGAGCTGGGGGTGGGCAAGGGCAGGGTGCGTGCCAACCTATGTCGCAGAGGTTCCCGTCCCAGCCATCGTCGCAAATGCACTGCCAGGGTTCCACGCAGAGTCCGTTAACACAGCCAGGAAAGGTCATGCATTGGTCACAGAGGGGACCCTGCCAGCCAGGCTGGCACCTGCGTGTGGGAGGGGAAAAGATGGGGACATATGAGGGGGGCAGGGGTGAAGAGGGGAGCCCAGGCTGCTTTCTGTGGAACCAAGGGCCCTTGGGGTCTTCGCACAGGGCTGGGCCAGTGAGTCCCAGGAAGCAAACACCAGTCACCTGAATGAAAAGCTTAAACAGAGGACCAACTGAGGAGCAGACAGAGGGGTCCCTGAGAGCCCAGGATAATGCTGCGTTTTGCCGCAGTGGCCTGCAGTGGTCTCATCCTGCAAGGGCTCTCCTGCCACCCCACTTCTGAAAAAGCAAACAGGAGCTGTGGCTGTCCCCCCACAATCCCGTCCTCTCTCCCCTCACTGCCTCCACCAGTTTCCTGGGGGGGTGAGGAAGCTGTTGCAGCCCAGACCAAGCACCCCCTCTTTTCTGCCTGACACCATGACTCCCCAGGATTCTGGCCCCCCCCCACAAGCTGGCTGCCTCTGGGGAGCCACTCCATTACCTGCAAACATTGTCATCCTCGCAGAATCCATTTTGGGGATGGCAGGCCGGAAAGCATTCAGCTCCTGAGGCACAAGAAAGGTTACACCGTTCACCCCACAAGGCCCCAGAGGCCAAAGCAAAGCCCATGGCGTCCCTCAATGGAGCCCACGACCCTCTGCAGTCCTGCCGGCCTGGCACACAGTAGGCACTTCATATCAACCCACTCAGAAAAATTCTCTGCCACATTCCTTGTTATGGAGTGACCACAGTCTATTGCCTAGTTCTCAGAAGCAGGTCAGACGTCTCATTTCCCCCCAACAAAATAAGAAACCCTAAGTCTTAAAATTGGGGATGGGGACACAGTGGATGGGAAGATTTTGACCCTTGGGTACTCAGCCAAACCCTCACTTGCGTGAGCTAAAAGGGGAGCAGACTTTCAGCTATTCATCTCTGAGAAAGCCCAGACAGGTTCACCTGGTGGCTCACAGGTAAGGTGTCTGGGTTTTTTTTAAGGGTCCATCCCAGCTAAGCCAGGTACCCAGGTCAAATTCCCCAACTTCCCCGACCCCACACTGTTCGTGTTTAAAAAACACGCAAAGGTTTTACAGAGCTGACTGCAATTCTGACACTATTTAAACATTCTGACACTTCAAGAGGAGCCTACTGTGTGCATTTACTTCAACCTGCTGTCCAGCTTTCCAGACAGCCCCTCCATAACCATTGGTGCAGTGGGGGCGGGGGCCACTGCAGGAAGGGGGCAACTCTCTGGCTGTCAGAGACAGATGGCCGCTGCAGACAGAAGTGTCGCAGCCCCTCACCTAGAGAAACGTCACTTCACGCAGAGGCTCAGGCTGGGCTCCTGGATGGGAATTTGGGACGACGACGGCAAAGTCACCCCCCACTATCCCCACAGACCTGTTCCCCAGCGCGCACACAGGAGCACCCTAAAGTTGCACCCCAAAGCATTTTCACAGAGGACTCCCAGCATCATCTCCTCTCTCCATACCTCCAGTCTCAGCGCACCGACACCCCTCGGAGTGCCACTTCCGCGGGGCGGGAAGGGGCTGGGGACCCCACACCTCTCCTGTCCCCGGGGACTCCCAGGGCCGGGCTTGGCATGCAAGGGTGGCGGGGACGGTGAAGCAAACAAGGAGCGCGGCTTAGGGTTAGGTGGGACGGGCGGGAGTTGGGGCGCATGGGACGGGGCGCGCCGGTCACCAGGCGGCCAGAGGGGCGTCGCAGGCTTCCCCAGAGGGGGCGCGAGCCGGGCCGCCGGGGGGCTCACCATGGGCACTGTGGCCGAAGGCCAGCAGGAGCGAGAGGACGGGCAGGAGGGCTGCGGTCGCGGTCATCGCGGGGCGGCCGGGGTCGCGGTCCTGGTAGCGGCGCGGGCGCGGGTCCGGCTCCGGGCGCCGCGCTGGGCTTCTGGTTGCGGACGCGGAAGGGGGCGCGGGCGCGCGGCGAGGGGAAGGCCAGGGCTGCACCGGGCTGCGCGCTGCGCTCTCCAATGCCGCCGCCGCCGC
>NW_017731393.1:3842045-3847319 GCF_001890085.2 Hipposideros armiger
CCCCCGCCCCCGCCTCCGCGCGCACGGGGCCGGCGCCGGCCAGTCCCGGTGACCCCCGCCCCTCGCAGGGCCACCCCCCACCACTGCGGCGTCCCGGAAACCCGCTCGCGCACGCGGCGCACTCTTGGCTAGACGGGCACAGGTACCCCGCGCGCATTGAGCACACGTTCCCCACACAGGACGGCACACGGGCGCGCACAGCCAGGCCCGCTTAGCACACGTCGCATGAACCAAACCTGGGCTGGGCCGCAGACCCCAGGACGGCGCAAGGACACGCTCGGAATACGGAAACACGCACAGAAACACCAAAACACTTATCGCCAAGGTCCCAAGCACACATGCCATGGTTCGCACACCCAGAAAACCGCACATGCACACTCTAAAGACATAGAATCCTCACGTAATCACACACGCACCCAGAAAACGACTCATGAAAAGCCTTATGCATGCAGACCTCTAGCCATAAAGACGCAGGAAAAACGCACACACTTGTAGCCACACACACACTGCAACCCAGACACATCCTACGACACAAACACACACTGCAACACAAAAGCACGTTATAGAAATAGTCGGGAGTGCCACATGCCCAGCCATGGGCACGCATAGAGGCCAGCGCGCACACAGTTATGAAACCCTGCGCATCTTTGCGTATGCACCAGGCCGTCCACACAGGCACGTGCGGAGCCGCGTGCAGCCTGAACATGCGAACACACGTGTCAACATACAGACGCCAGAGCACATGTTGGGTCATCACACACCCCACACACGCTGGCACACACCTTCAGGGCCTTCGTCGTGTGAAACAAACCATGGCTCTCACACGCAGCCACACACCCGATATTCACAAGCGCGCACACACACCAGTCCCCAAGGACTTACAAATCGCAGGCTCTTGGTTATACGCTCATTAAAACACACTTATACAGTCACCCGACACACAAGCACGCATAATCACACCCATCAGTGACATGTGAAGGCAAGCTCACACGTACACTCCCTCTCCCACGCAAAGTGGCACAGCAGGCATTCAGCACGTATTCCAGACCCACGGGGAGGCCTCCATCCAGATGTGGCAGGCAGGGGCGTAGGTGGGATGGTGACCCTGCCAGAGACCCTCCCTGTCCAAAGAGTTCCTGGGCCTTCGAGCCTATCCTCTCCTGGGCAGCCTCCCACACCCAGGTGCAGAATTGGGAGGTTCAGAAAAATGCTGGAAGTTGCTGCTAGGCAATAGTGAGGGGTGGTGAAAGGCGATTAAAGGTGTTTAACCTCCTGGGGATGAGTACCAGGAGGTCAGGATCTTTAGAGGGGTCATTTGTGTAAGCTTCATTTGCATAGATTAGTTTGCCTATAGATAGATCCCAGGTGCAGGGAGTCAGTACTCACCCATTTTTCATGGCCTCCCCACTTCGTGGTCTCCCCTTTCCCACCCTGCTGGTGGTGGGGCGGGGGGGGCTTCCAGGCACAATGCCGTAAGGCCCTAAGTCTGGACTCTGGAAGGCACATCATGACTGGGTGGAGACTGGAGCTGCTCCAGGCTGGCTCCAAGGAGGCTGGAGGGAAGCCCCCACCCCCTTGGGGAAGGCACCCCTTCCCTGGTGCTCTCTGCAGAAGACCCAGAAAAGGATGGGGATGTTGGGAATGGATTTGGTGATGGCTGGAGGGAGCAGTCACTCAGTAGCTGTCCCTGACTGGCAGCCCACCCCGTCCCCCTGCCTTTCTGTTACCCCGCTTTCTTCCCATCGCAGACTCTTCTTAGGTGAAGAAACTGAGTCCAGAGAAAGAAGGCCTTTTGCCCAAGGCCCTGGGCTACAGTGAGAGTGGCCGGCAGGCCCAGGCCTGGAGGTCCAAGTGTCCACTGCATGGAGATCCCCATAGCTTCCCTCCCCTCCCTCCCCTCCCTCCCCTCTTCACTCCAAGGACCCTGACCTCAGCCTCCAAAATTATCCTACGCAGTGTGGCAGGCAGATCAGGAAGGGCTGGGTTCTCAGCCAGACGCTAAGGAGGGGCGGGGGATCTCAGGGCTAAGCTGCCCAGGGTGAGGCGCCCCCCCCCCAGCTTCAGACCAAGTCACGAGGTGCAGTGTGGACTGCTGGGGGCACCAAGCGGGTGCCCGGAGGCCATCAGTGCACCCCCATCTGAACCCCTCCTTTGCCCAGCTGAGTCGCTTCCCACCGCTGCCCTCCCCGGTTTCGGAAAGGGAGAGAGGCCTGGGGAGGGCGGTCTCATCCAGGGCATCTGTGTCCCAGTGTCACAGGCTTAGGCTAAAGGGCTGGCTGGCACCTGCTTGCTAATCCCAGCTCCATCCCCGGACTACTGAGGGTCCTGGGCCGGTCATTTTCCCTTCTGAGCCCAGTTTCCTTGTCTATAAACAGGGATGCCACACCTGTCCCCAAAGGGAACCCGGTTTTCGTAAGTAGAAAACTACTGTACTCACAAGGCCTGGCCCCTTCTTGCCCTTTCTCCAACAGCTGCCACCAGCCTCCGCCCAGTCAGCTAGAGAGAGCTGGAGGAGGGGGCAGAAGCCTTCCAGAGCCCCCTGCAGGGCTGCTGAGGGGAGGGGGCCTCCTTTCTGGCAGGACCTGTAAGTCTGGAGCTTTCTTGTTGGTTTGCTCTAGTGTCAATAAAGCGTTTGTAAATTCAGGAGACCAGAGATTTCTTTTCATCAAGCAGACAAGAGAAAGCGTAGCTTAGGAGCCGTGGGGAGGGGAGGTTGGTGACTGTCACAGACTTCAAGGCTGCACAGAAAGCATGAAAATGCCAATCAGGTACCTTGGGGAGAAGTCAGCGCCGTATGCTGTTTGCTAGCAGACCCTGGGGGCTGGGAAGTGTGGGGCTGGGAAGTCCAGACAGCCACTCCTCTCTCTATGAATTCCTCCCCTCCCCTGCACTCCCTCCCCTCTCCTGCACTCCCCTCCTCTCTCCTCCCCTCCCTTCCCCTCTCCTGCACTCCCCTCCCCTCTCCTCTCCAAAGTACAAACCTCTGGGATCCCAGAGGAGGCAGGCAGCTTCCACCCTCTACACAGCATGGCATGGCAGGTGGTCTACACAGGTAGCAGGGACTGGACCGCCAACCATGGAGCTGGATTGCAATGCAGACCTGGGCTTCTGCAGGGCTCCCTCCTTCTGCCAAGCCAAGTGGCCCTGCCTGAAGCCCCAGCCCTCCAGCAACCAGAAAGTGTCCTCTGTGCCTTCTGCCTAGAGGCCAGCTGGTTAGACAGCAAGGGAGCGGGTGATGGGTGAAAGTTTTCTGAGAGAACCAAAGAAATGTTATCTCCAGCCCTTTCCCTCCCCCTCTGCAAACACAGACCCCAGCCTGCACCAGACAGCTTCCCATGCTGATCAGGGAAGCGCAGCAGGGTCCAGCTGGAGGGGCCCCAGAGACTAGCTTTCCCTGGTCATGCACCCGCAGGGCAAGGCAGCTGGGGGAGGTTTCACTCCCTCCTAACATCCTGTTCTGCACCCCCACCCCCAGCTGAGAGTCTCCAAGTCCCAGGCTTTGTTTCTGCCAAGACTGGGGCATGGTTTTGGAGGTGTCTGCACCCCAACTGGACCAGCCCGGTGGGATGTTACACGGTTGGGGAAACTGAGGCCCAGCAGGGGCTCACAGGAGCTTTTGCTCCCTCTCCCTCCTCCCTGCTCCCAAACACCATGCGTCTTCCATCCTGCATCCGAGAGCGTCATCAGCTCCCCTGGCCCTGCCTGACTGCAGGGCACCTCCTGGAACTGGGCAGGGCCAGCACCCAAAGACTCGGGAGGCCTGATGAGAGTCCTGGAAGTGAAACATGCTAGAAGCTGGGGCTCAGTGGGGGCAGCCTTTTCTGCCTCTCCTGACTGTCCCTCAGATTTATACTCCAGCTTAGCCCCACAGCAGAGACCATCTCCTCAGGGCCTCCTCACAGCTGGGCTAGGTGGGGATTGCAAGGCCCATTTCAGAGATGAGCACGTGGAGGCTTAAGACCCTGAGACAGGCATGCAGCTCACGAGTAGCAGAACTGGAGTCTGAACCCCAGTCTGCTAGGAACCCAAGCACCAAGCTCTCTGCTCAGCCAATCCTAGCTTACAAGTTAGCAGGGCAGGGAGGAGAGTGGAAAGGCCCAGAGGGTATCCCTGCCCCTCTCCCTCCTGCCCTTCCCTCCTTGGGTTGGGGCTTAGCCCAGCCATCTTGGGGGCTATGAGGGTTCACGCAAACACCTAAAAGATGCACAGCTGCCACGATGCCAATTCTTTTCCCCAGCTAAAATTCACCTTCGGAGAGAAATGCTCCTTTTTTTATTTTTATTTTTTGCGGAGGAGAGCGGTCTCAGGGGAGGAGGAAAAAGAGGGGTGCACCCGGGTACGTTTAGGCTCAAGAACACGAAGGTTTGGTTTCAAGTTCAATCAGAGAGAAACCTCTTCAGCCTGAAGTGGCGTACTCAGCGGAGCCTGCAGGAGAACGTGGCCGCGGAGGCGCGCGCTCGCCTCCTGGCCTCGTGCGCTGGGCTTGGAGAGGCGCGTGACAGCCCAGGCCTGCAGTGTCCCCAGGCCCCCCGACGCAGGTCTGCATGTAACGGAGAAAAAGCGGCTTCCCCAGGTCCAGCCACAAGCTCCGGGGAGGGAAAAGTAGAAGAGAGAGCGAGGTGAGGTGGGGACGCATTGGTTTGGGACCATATGTATGTTGACTTCCGCGGGGTCGCACCCCTCCCCCAAACAGAACCAATTTCTCATCATCGATGGTAGGATTCAAAAATAGATTTCCTCGCTTCCTTCTTTGCCACTGGAATCGACATGGATGTCAAGTTCACAGGTCTAATTGTCTACGTCATCAATCAAATTATCCCCTTAAAGGGCGCCACTGAGTCATGCTGTGCGCGTGGGGAGCTCTGGGGGGTCTCCGGAAGGGTTAATGACGGCTTCCGCCCCGCCTCCACACCTTGTAGGTACATTCACCCCCCACCCCAGAGGGAAGAAATCGGGACAAGAGGAGAAAGGAGCCTTTTCACCACTCAGCCTGTTGATGCAGGCTTTGGCAAAAAGTACAGTAATTATTCATTCATCAGAAATTCCCAGAAGTTAATTTTCCATAAAACGGAGGCTCACCTCTTTAAATGTAGTCTTTCATCCTCTCAGCATTGGCTGAGCTCCTACTGTGTGCCCAGGGCTCTGTTGGTGTGGAGGGCAGGGTGTGCAGTGATAGGTCTCAGGGTGGTCCCTCACCTCCTAAACTCCAGGTGGGAGGCCTAATGCTTAGAGATCTCTGAGATGCAGGGGTGTGGTGTGGAGAGGCGGGAGGGA
>NW_017731393.1:3847414-3871186 GCF_001890085.2 Hipposideros armiger
AGGGAGGGAGGGAGCTGGGCACATTTGGGGAGG
Source organism: Hipposideros armiger (assembly GCF_001890085.2). Classification (NCBI taxonomy): domain Eukaryota; kingdom Metazoa; phylum Chordata; class Mammalia; order Chiroptera; family Hipposideridae; genus Hipposideros; species Hipposideros armiger. Next base: position 3,847,448 of record NW_017731393.1, read on the forward strand.
GGGGTTGAGCGCTTCTTCAGGTTGGTTGTGCAAGGATGCATAGGAGTTTGCAGGGTGTTCCATTGTGGGAACCCCTTTGTGCCTGCTGCACGGGAACACGCGTGAGATGGTTAAAGAGTGTGTTTGTTCATTGTGACTGCGGCAGACTTAGGCTGGAGGAAGAATGTTACAGATTTTCAGTGTTTCGGATATAAATCCTTTTTAACTATCCTGGAATGTTCTACAGCCTCCCCTCCCCTGGCAAACAGTCCAGGAAACCTGAATTCCCCTTTTCTTATACCAGGGTCGACCCATGAACATGTCTTGTCCAGACTTGTGCTCTTGAAATTGGGCCAAACCGCCCTCACCTGTCCCTGTAGTGCCCCCCTACCCACCTGCCCAGGAGGGCCCAGCTAGCTCAACCCTTCAGAAGCACCAGCCACCTGGAAACAGGAGACCTCCTTTAGCCACAGAAGGAGTCGTCTTCTTAAGCCCTGAGCCCTGGGAAGGAGGACCCACCCTGGCCCCGGCTTAGGAGTTACCGGGGTGCTCATGGCAGAATAAAAACCGGTCCAGATCTATGAAGACAAAGCCTGGCATCGTGGCTGGGCCTGCCACACCTGTCAAGTTCGGGGATGTGAAAACACACAGCTCTCGAGGAATTTAAGATGTTCCTGTACTATATTTATTCTCTTATTTGTAAGAAACCATTAGCATCTCCATTCAATTACAATCAAAAAATTGTTTTTGGTGTGCTGCTGCATCCAAGGCGTTAGGGATGGCTTGCAAAGGAAGGCACCGCCTCTGCCACGTGTCTGCTCCTGTCTCCACCAGCCCTGAAAGACTGCCCCCTGCCCCTGCTTGCCAGGTCCTGGCCCAGGTCTGGAAGCCAGGGAGCCTGTGGCCTCCTCCCAGCCACGCCTGGCATCACAATCGCCTCGAATGCACCCTCCCACCTGGTGTTAATGGATTTTGCACGTGTGTCTGACCTCAGCATGGCCAGAAGTGCCCTTAGCAGGCAGCCTGCTGGGCTGCCCATGAGGTGTTTGTGGATTAAGCGAATTAATGAATAAATGAATGAGGCACAAAGTGTTCTCTCAGGGTTACTATGGGCCCCTCAGAAAGATCCTGTGTCCTAGCAACTGGCCTCATCGCGTTGCCCACTCCGGCCAGTGCCCTGTCTTCCTCTCTGATCTCTGGGTTCCAGGGGTTGCTGACCCTCAAGCTGGGCTTCCTGAGTGCAGGGCCCTTGAGGTGGCAGTGGCGCGCCCACCTTGGCCCTGCTCTCTCCCCACCAGGACCTCCCAGTTCTTTTACTAGGAATGTGGGGAGCAGCTGCACTGAGACCATAGTCAGCACCCCTACTGTCACACGCCCCCCCCCCGCCCACCTCCCCCAGCCTGGCTCCTCTGTGCTGCTGCTCTCCATGAGCCTGTTCCTATGGTGATGCTCAGCGCCTCCAGAGGCCCTACCTAGCTGTTTGCAGCCAAGCTCCAGCTAGGGATGGGGGCAGGGGGCCCCAGCTCCCCCCACCCAACACACATAGGGTTGCTTGGTACCCAAACTCAAGTTTAGCCCAATGCAACGAGCCTTAATTTGATCCCTGCTCAGAAATGTTCGTTTTCTCTTCCCTTTCCACCTGTGGGGGCTCCATTAGCCACAAAGGTTGATGCTGGGGCCCAGAGAGGCTCAGCAATTCTCCCTAGGTCACACAGCGAGGCATTAGCAGAGCAGTACTAGAGTGTTGGGGCCTGGTACCCCACCAGGATGACTGTAAAAGTTCATTATAAACAATGCTTTGAGGAACACCCAGGTTTCCTTGTTTAAAGGGCTCCACCGGAGGTCGGACCAGAAAGCACACAGACTCAAAACAGAAGAAGTCATGTCACAAGATAGGACTCTAGTTGGGACTGAGGGGTTGGTCCTCTCTTTACTGCTTGGGTGTCAGGGAACTTGGGGAAACAAGACTGCTCTCTGGGATGGGCCACGTTCTCTCCCCACCTTCCTCATCTTTCCTTCTTTCTCCCCTCCCAGGCCTGCCCAGCCACCTGCATGGTGGAATCCAGCTCTCTCTGCAGTTGTTATTCCAAAGCTCGGTGCCTGGGTGGGGAGCACCCCCTGCCGCCAAGCATCCGCCCTGAGGTCTCTCTGAAACATTGTCTCTAGTCATCATCTTCCAGGCCTCCTGAGGGCCTCCACTGTCCTGCAGCTGCCCAAGCCAAGACTCGGAACCCCCCTCCGTCGGCCTCATCCGTCTGTTCAGGTGCATGCAGGCCCCAGGTCTACTTCTCCAGCGGCTCTCCCATCCACCCCGACTCCCGTCCTGGCCACCGCCACCTTGGTCCAAGCCACCAGATTCTGTCACCAAAGGTTGCATCAGCCTCCCGGCCTCTCAACTCCCTCGGGTCTGCATAGCAGGAGTCAGAGAGGTTTCCTAATGCATGTCTGTCCAGACCATGGTCCTGCTTAAAGTTTCCACAGAGGGGAGGTCGAGAGAAGGAAGGAAGGGAGGGAGGGAGGGAGGGAGGAAGGGAGGGAGGGAGGAAGGAAGGAAGGAAGGAAGGAAGGAAGTCCTGCCTTTTCAAAATCCATTTCAGCACCCCTCAGGCTGCCGAGCACAAATTAGGTGCACAGTAGGTTCTCATTAAGTATTTGTAGAGTTGAATTGCACCATCTTATCCAGGAATCGATGAGGAGCATTTGGCAGGAATGGGGGCACCTCAGGGATCGGAAATGGTCTTTTAAAGCCTGGAGAGCCCCTCTTCCCTGCGAAGATTTGCCTCCAGCCTGCAGACGAGTTTCTTTTCAGCGCCTTGCTCCTGCCTCTCTCCGATGGGCCAATTATTTCTGACTGTATTTTCCTTAATTCTGCCTTCCCTCCGTGAGCGGCGGGCAGCAGCCTTCGTGGTCCGCGGCCCGCGGCCCGCAACAGGACCCCAATTGATCCGGCCATGCTGAGGAGGGGACCCTGCTGGCACATTCTCACCCTGGTTGGCTTTTTCCTGCTAACTAGAGAAGACAGGAGAAAGAATCTTGCGTTTGTTGCTTCCTCAGTATTTTCTCTGCACGAGGCAGGATGGCAGGAGAAGGGAAAGGGCACGGAGGGCAGGTGGCGGGTGAGTTTGGGGAGCTGGTTCAGGCTCCTGGGATGCTGTTTATTCCTCGTGGGGCGGTAACCCTGGCGGAAGCCCCGGCCCAGCACTGGCCCTTGAAAGGTGCTCAGGGCCCTGGTCCTGCTGCATCTCTGCAATGTGGATGCTGCTGACATCAGCAGGGCGTGACAGCGCTGTGCAAACTGCAAAGGGGCACACAGGGTCGGTGGCTATCTGGGCTCCTTAAATGCTGCCCTCTGGGCCCGCCCGCCCGCCCCCAGGCCTTGCTGCGCCCTGATCCCACACCTGGGGATCTGTGCCCAGCCCCGGTCTCCTCGCTTGACAGCTTGAGGTAACAAGGAGACACAACCAAGAGGCACAACCGTAGGGCTGAGGAGGCTCCCAGGATTCAGGCAGGAGCCCAGCAGGGAACAGATGGTACTTACAAGATGGTTAATGCCGGGAGAGTTTATTAAAGGGCTATTTACAGAGATGTGGGTGGGGTGTGAGGAAACCTGAGGGGTAACAGCAGGCACAGTCACCCCACGGGCCTGAGGGACGAGGGGGAAGCGCCGTCACCTGAGCTGGAAGCTGAGAGAGCGGTGGCCGAGCCAACCTTCGGCTGAGGCGGCTCCAATCCACGGGGACCCCTTGTCCTCTGACATTCTGGGGCCTCATCCAACTGGCGGCAGAGGGCACAGAGCCAGCTGCTGTAGATGTCTGAGTGGGCTCCTGGTGCACACAGCAGGGGCAGAAGGACAAAAGGAAAGGAGCCCACACAGCCGCGGGCATCGCCAGGCCCACCGCCTCCTTCTCAGTTGGGGAAACTGAGCTGAAGCCTCTTCGGGGCAGAGCTGGGATTTGAACCCACGTGTCCTGGCTGGAGCCCAGGCCTCATGCTCCTGGCACTGCCCTCACTACCTGGGGTGTATACCATCTCGGAGCAGTGCCCCGCTGATGGCCTCCTGTCATGCGGGGACCCCACCAGGCTGAGCGCTGCATGAGCTGAGACACACACTGGGTTGGGGTGGGGGGGGGCTGTGAATGCTGAGTCTGCATAGCACAGATGACCACCGGAGCTCGGTGGAGCTGGGCGGTAGCTGCCCCCACAGAGAGTGGCAGACCTGGGTGGTGGAGAACAGAGACATGACCCACGGAGAAGGGGAATGGAGAGTTCGGAACAAAAGCCAGTGAGGCAGCAGCATTTAAGCAATAGGAGAGTTCACAAAGGAAACAGAAGAAGCTGCGAAAAATCAGGTGGGCACCAGAGACCAAAGCTTCCTGTCACCTGGTTGCCTTCCTGGCTCTGGCTTTCCAGCTCTTGTGACCCCAATAGCTCCTTCCTGGACATCCATAGACACTCTCAAACCCCTCATCTTTACAAAAGCAGAGAGGAACCGAGACACCAAGGAGGAAGGAGAGTGAGGAAGGGAGTGAGCGGGAGGCGAGGTGCGGAGGCAATAAACCATGGCTGTGAACAGGAAGAGGGAGAGGAAAGGGCTTCACTCTGCTGGATGGGGTGTGTGTGTGTGTGTGTGTGTGTGTGTGTGTGTGCGCGCGCGCGCGCATTTAAAGATGGGAGACACTCAAGGGTGTTTACAGGCAGACAGGCTACAGATGCCAGGTGAGGAGTAATTAATGAACTGAGTGAGGGGAACACAGCCTCTCCTCTAGGAGTTCCTGGTCTGGTGGGGAGATGGTTTGAATCGATGCCTCCACTAATGGGAGACGCTGTAATTGAATTACCGCATCCAGCAGCCATCTGGAGCTTGGTAGGCGCTCTGTGGTGATCCCCTTCCCAGCCCTGTATCCCTGCACCCCATGGGCAGAGAGAAAGCCACCTCGTGGCCTGTGGCCTGTGGCCTGTGGCCCGGGCCCTAGGAAGCACTCGACAACGGTCCTCACAGGAGCAGCATGCATTGTGTTTTTAACTTTCAAAGTGGCTTTACATTTATTTTATCTACTCCTCAGAGCCCAGCATTTGTCACGCTTCGCTTTAGATGCCATTGAGTCACTTAATATGGTGGGATGTGGGAGGAAATTCCTGGAGACCACAGTGCAAAGTTTGGTTCTCCTCTGGGCCCTGGCCATATAGTAAGGGCCCAGGGGGTGTTTTTGAGTGAATACATGATGGATGGATGGATGGATGGATGGCACGTTGGAACATTCGATAGGAAAGCTCCCTCTCTCGTCACATGGGTAAACTGAGGACTGGTGACCAGAGCTGTGTGTGGCATGGTGCCAATCATTGGAGGCATTAATACTTGTCTCATGACAACAATGGCAGTTCAGTTTCTGGCAGTAGTCAGTCATCTAGTACCCCCAAGTCACAGAAGTCCTCCTCCTCGTCACTTCCTCTAAGGAAGACACTGGGGCTGGCAGGTTTGGGCTCTGTGTCCTCCCATCCGTGTACCTGTTGACTCTGGAACCCTCTGGGAGGCCTGGGAGAGGCAGGACCCATTACTGAGGGACTCACGTGTGGGGTGCCTCCCTGAATACTGTCAGTGCCCTATGCCTGTAGCATGAAGGTCAATGCCTCTTCCTGGCCTCCAAGGCCTGTCCATGAGCAGGATACCCTGAGCACCCAAACTCTCTGACCTCCATGCCCTGGCTCACCCTGGGCTTCTCTTGAACGCTCCACCCTGACTCACCCCTCAGGCCCAGCTTCTGCCAAGTGCCGCCTCCTCCAGGAGGGCTTCCACGAACACCTGCCAGGCTGCTTGCCCCTAATGACCCCGGTGGCTTCTGCCGAGGCTGGTGACTAGTTAGCTGCGTATGTCCAACACCATACACACTCCCCATAAACTGGAAGCTCCTGGAGGGGAGAGGAGGGGAAGGGGGGGCAGGTGTGTGGCAGGCTGAGGGCTGTGCCTCAGCCCCGCCTGTGCCTTTTTGGCACCCAGGGGTGCGACGCCTTGTCTGGCACTTGCAATCGGCACAGGTGGCCACCCGTCCCCCTCAGCTGGGCGACGGTCAGGACGTGGGCAGGGATTCCCTCGGGAGGGGTTCCCCAGCTTCCTCACGGTCGGGGTGTCTGCCTTGGCGGTCCCCTCAGCCTGCACATGCCTGTCTCTAATATTTTTAACTCGATGGGGCTTTTAATAAACCCTCCGTGCGTGAGAAGCAGTAAACAATGATTTGAGAAGCTGACTAATTAAAACATGCTCTCTGGCTGCAGACAGGAGCCTCGGGTGGCTTAGCCCACCCCAAGTGAGGGCCCTTCCCTCCTGGGGCCACCTCAGGTGGGCTCTGCTCTGTAACTGCAGGACCAGTGTCTCCAGCCCAGGGACCTCAGGCCAGGGACTCAACGACCCCCAGGGGACTGCAGCTGGGGACCACCCCCCAGGTCTCCCACACCTCCTTGCAGCCTGACCCCCTCCCAGGCCCCACTACCTCCTCCAGGCAGCCTCCTCACTGCTGTGCTACGTGCAGTGCTTAGGGTGGGGGTGGTCTATTCCCATCTCCCCCCGTGCAGCCGCGTATAGCGCTTTCTTGGTGCCAGTTGCTCAGCTCCTGATGTCCACCGGTTCCTTGCACTGCCTTCTGTCTCCTGGTCCTGTGAGACCCCTGGGTTCACCTTCTCTCTCCCTCCACTCCTTTGCTTGAGGGCACTCTGCAGCCGGCCATAGGCCCCGGGGGAAGCCAGCCAGGCTCTCTCACTCTGTCTCTTGTCGTTCTGCTCTGCAGTGTACTCTCTTTGCTCTCTGAGGGTGGCCCATCTCGGTAGCCCCTGGGAGACCTGTCCACACTGCTCTGCTCCCCACAAGACTCGGGCAGGAGGCCTTCCTTCTCCTGCTCTCTCTCCTCCCTCCTAATAGTTTTCAGCCTCACCCGAACCCCCAGGCTCCACACAGCCTCCCCTGGGCCGCCTCCTGGCTCTCTCCTGTTCCCCAGCCCGCCTGAGAGAAGCACATGCCGAGACAGGCAGCGCCCGGGCTGCAGTGGGTGCTCCCCGAGGACAAGAGTCTTCTTCTTCTCCGTGGGGAGGACCCCTCAGTAAGTTGCAGAGTGTCTCATGGAGGCAAACATTAGGAGCTCAGTAAATGTCAGAGAGACCCCCACAAAAGAAGCGGGGTAGCCAGGCCTCTGTGGGCAGCGTTGGTTTTGCAGGAAACCAGAGGAGGTGACCATCTTCTACTTGTGATCTCAGTGTCATCCCCAATCCTTAAAACACCTACTCCCCGCTGGACAGATGCCCATGCCAGGCTTCACTTCCAAAGTTAGTAGTCAGAAAACCCAACGCCCAGTCCCACCCACCACTGCCCGGCTGGTGCCTTTGAGACAGTGTCTTGAGCCCCATTGGATTAGTACCCACATCTGTAAGGTGAGGCTAAGGCCCCCTGCCCTGAGTGCCCCGTCCGAGCTCTGGTGAGGCTGTGGGGCTGGGCTTGGAGGGAGAGCTGGGAGCAGAGAGCCAGCCCTTGGTTAGCACCACTCCTACTAATTGTTGTTATTACATTAATTAGGAATGTGCCCGATGACCTTTGGGGTAATTGAGCCTCTCTCAGGGGCGGGAGAGCCTCCCCGCTGGCGCCCTACTCTGCAGAGCCAGGCCACCTGCTTGGGGGTGGCCAGGCGATGACTGGCCAGTGGGCCAGCCTGTGGGCACCCCGGAGCCCCTGATTGTCACGGAGCTTCCCTGGTTCTGCATGCTGCTTAGTTCAGCCTGTGATAGGGACACTGCCTCCAACAAAGCGCTGGGCGCGTTCCCAGCTTCCACATCTGCCTGCCTCCTCCCAGCCCCCCTGGCTTGTTAAGACAGAAGCTGGCAGGGAGGGGTTTGCAAACATGAATCGTGGCATTTATTCATATGTTCCCTGGCCCCAACTTCGTGAAAACATCTGTGGGTGACTCTTCCTCGAGAGATGGGAGGCTGCTGCCTTTTTTTCTCAGAGTTGCGGGAAAGAGGCGAAACTGAATGCTGGAAATCGGACTGTGTAATCAAGACGGGCACATTTCTTGGGGTGTGTAGTCACACAGTAATTAGCAAGTCTGAAGACCGTGACTGCAGAACAAGTGACAAGAGGGCCCAGTGAGGTGGCCCAGATGCTGCTAGGTTCCTTCACATTGTCCCTGCAGCCCAGGGGCCAGAGGCCACAGGCTGGGGACAAGCCACCAGGAGCCCACAGGCTGGCGGGGAGCAGGCCTGTGCAGACACGTGGGTGCTCTGGACTGAAGCAGGGATGGCCCATCACTGCACCCCCTCCAAGCCGAGGCTTCAGTTTCCCCTTCTGTGCCTGGGGTGGTTATGGCAAAACCCAAAGACCACCTACATCCTGGAGCCCACTCCCCTCCTGCAACCCAGTTCTAGCACCCTTGTCACACCTCCCTCTCTGTCTGCCTCCCTAAGGCAACCCAAGCTGGCACTGAGGGCCCTGTCTCCTCCCAATGCCAGCCTTTCTCTCCTGATGCCACAACAACTACGCTGACCACTTCTCACTCCCTGCTTCCCACACGCCCACGAAGTCCCATCTTTGGGCCTCAGTTTTTGCTGTCCCTTCCACTGGAGGGCCCCCTGAACATGAGACGCAGCACAAACGCCAGGCTGACCCTCTCTTCCTGGGCCCCCGAGAAAGGGCAGACCAGCACTTTCACTGGCAAAGCAACAACTGGGGGTCAGGGAACACAGCCACCAAATATGGGCCTTCTTCCAGGGCCCTGGAATGACAAACAGGGACACCAGTACAGGTGCCAGCTGGGTGCATCCCCTTTCAGTGCAGCTCCCAGGGAGAAAGTTGGGGTTCTATAAAGGGCGCGTGGTGTTGAAGAGAAGACTGACAGAATGACCAACAGTAGGGCCTGGGCAAGCGGCCGACACCTTGCTGAGCCTCGGAGTCCTGACCGGCAAGATGAAGATGGTACCAGGAGCAACCTTCTGGGTCCACTGTGCCCATCGGAAGTGCCCAGGGGTAGCTGGAAGCCAGCAATGCTCAGAGGAGAAGAACAGGAGGGCACATCTGACCCAAAACCCCCAGCGCCGTGCAGCCCTGAGCTGGACAGGGAGCCCTCTCCCACCCGCCAAGCTGCAGGAGTGCTGAGGAGGCCCAGGCAGGGCCTGAGAGCCTTTGGAAGGCTTCCCAGTGGAGGTGACCTTGGGGATGGGCCTTGAAGGGTACAAATGAGTTTGCCAAATGCAGGGGAGGGGGAGGCCTTCCCGGCAGCAGGACAAGCTCGAGCCAGAGAAGGCCAAGGCGCCAACGTGCCTAGCTATTTTGGGAGCCTCGTCAGAGACCAGGTGGAGTGAGGGGAGCAGCTGTCCCTGAGGCTGAAGGTCGGAGGGGCTGCCCAACCAGGGTCCCGAATGCCAGACGCTGGGCAGAGTCGAGGGGAGCCTCCAACAGGCTCTGAGACGGGAAAGGACAAGGTCAGAGCTTTAAAAAGCTCTAGTGATCACCCAGCCGCCATGGGGAAGGAAAGGGTGTGGGGACAGTGGGGAGAGCCATGAGCCTGCCGCTAGGCCCAGCTGGGAGGTGGGGAAGGCAGAAACGGGGCTGCGGGCTGGGGGCCCGGAGGAGGGCGCTGGAGGCAGAAGCCCAGGATTAGAGGTGGGAGGGTGGTTCTGCCCCTGGACCCCCGCTGGACCCACTTGCAGGGCGGTGCCCCTACACGAGGCGGCTGCTCCCCGCTGTCCTGCCTTCCATCTAACAAAGGTGAAAAATGCAGCTGGAGAAGGTCTGCATTTGGCCAACGTTCAGGAATGACTGAGGGGGGATCCAAGAGGCGGTGAGGGCCTGGAAGTTTCTAGAAGGCTTGACTCTCCTCCCTGCACTTACAGCTAGCTGCTTCTCCAGCCCCGCACGTCCCCCTAAAGGTCAGGACAACGGCCCTGCCCCCGGCCACCGCCCCGCCCTCGGTGAGCCCGCTGCGCCCCCTGCTGGTACCAGCTTGGAGAAGGAGGGGGCTGGGGTGAGGGGGGACTGTTCTCCGCGAGAAGGGGCCCTCTTTTTCTCCCTGGTATGTACTCGTATGTATTTCTTAAAAGAATGGTACGTGTGGCAAAAAGATAAGAGGGGAGCCGTTATCAATGAAAACAGGTGAGGGGAAGATATTCATTATCGTTTTCAGCCTAATGAAGCCTGTTGAAGGCTCTCTCCGGGGTGATAAATCCCTCCGCCTGAGTTCTCCCAGCCATGGAGCCACAAGCGTGTCATAACTCATGTTACAGGGATCACACCGCTTCTCCGAGTTTCCTCAATGCAGCCCGCTCAGGAGGACGGAGAGCGGCTGATAACAAATTTTGGAAACACAGAATTTCACACCTCATTGCGCGAGCATTAAGATGACAATGCATGGGGTTGTTCCTTCCCAATTGCCCATCCCTATCCGCCTTGATGGTGGCGGGATGGAGGCCAGGCTGAAGGGAGACGGGGGGCCAGGGGGAGCCCATGAGCCCTGTAGGTCTGAGGGTGGGATGGGAGGGTGCGGCCCAGGGCTTGCCAGGCCTGGCCAGCGGTGACCAAGACCCAGGAGGGGACAGTGACAACAGAGGTCTCTGTTTCACCAATCATGGAGTTTAGCTATTGTGTGCAGTGGGAAGGCGCCCCGGGGCCCCGCTGAGCTGCTCTCCCCCCCAGCCAGGCCCCCATGAAGGCCACTGCTTTCCAGTTACTGCTCCTGCCGGCGGTTCCCAGCAGCTCAGCCAGGTGGCTGGATGTTCTCACCCCTCCTGGGAGCCCGCACAGACAGCTGCGTTAGACAAAATCCAGACTGCAGGGCCTGGTCAATAAAACTTCCCATCAGGCCTCTGCAAAGCTCAGCCAAACGGCTCCCCTGGCGTCATGTCGGCCCAAGGTTTGGCCACCCTGGCTGGAGGGGCGCACAGGAGGGGCGCCCAGGCTGGTTTCAGCCACACCCAGACGTGTGGGAGGACCGAGTGGGAGAAGGGGAGAAACCAGAGGCCACCCCATTGTGTGGGATGGGGAGGATGGGTAGATGGAGGCAGACAGGGCCAGCTGTCGGCTTCCCCACACTGGCCTGGGATCCGCCCTGCCCGACCCCAGTGTGCGCAGGATTTCAAAATCCACCTTTGTCAGCCCCCCAGATGACACGTGTCCCAGATCTTTGACTTTCTTGCATACTAAAATCGTATTTTTGTTCCCAACATTCAAAGTTTTGGGGAGCACGTGGTCATGTTATGCCCCCGGGCCATCTTGAATAGCATGAGGAGAGAGACATTTCCAGGCCTTCCCAGGCCTGTTGCTCTCAGGCCCTCAGCTGCCACCGGCAGGAGGGACAGACATTCCAGGAAGGAGGCAGCTGGGAGGGGTAAGAGGCAGGGTGGGGACATTCTCCCAGCCTAGGGCAGGTGGAGCCACCCAGAGGCCTTGGCCAGTAACTGACGCCCACTCTCACCTGGGGAGGCTCTGGACCAGGTGACCAGGTGAGGGCAGAGATGGGGGATGAACCTGGGCCCTGCCAGGAGCAGTCCAGGCTCTGGCACCTTCCAAAGCGCCCAGGGGTATGCCCAGTGTGGCAGTCACCTCTGGCTCTGCCTCGTGCCCCTCTGGGTCAAAGCTCCCCGAGGGCAGGAAGGATGAAGCCAGACATTTTCTGACCCCCCTGTTGTACCTGAAACAGGACAAGCCGCCTTCACCCAGGGCCAGGAGGCATCGTGCAAGGAAGCTCATCTTTTTATGGGCTTTGAAGCCTGAGTAGGATTTCAAAATGAAAGTAATTTGGAATGGTTCCATGTGTACCCCAAATGCTTGCACGCTGTGGACAGAAATATGATCTGGGACACGTGCCCCTTGGGGGCTGGACAAGGAATACATACAGTTTAAAGAAAACATTAGAAAAGGCTGAGATTAAGAAGAAAAAAAATCATCCGTGGTTCCTCCACACAGAAAACCTTGACACGATGCATTTCCTTCTAGTCTTTTTTCTGTCCACTTTCTCCTGGGTTGTTTTGCATGCCAGAGACCCGACTTCATCTGTAATCTTGTTTCTCATCAGTTCCCATACAGAAATATTTCCCTCTGTTTATATAAATGCAACAGAGACGAAGTATCCATGGCTACGCAATAGTTCCCTGAGTGGTTGGCACCATAGTTGCAGGGCAATTTTTATTCAGTACATTTATGATTGAAAATCTTACTGTTTTTAGTAAAAGCAGTTCTGTATGGTGTCATTGTGTCTAATGGTATTCTCCTATTTCAGATGAATTGCTTTCAATCATTTCTCAAAAGTAGAATCTGTATCTAAGATGATGGAAATCATTTAAAGGGGAAAAAATAGGCCTTTTTTTTTTTTTGGTTGATACAAGTAATATGCATTGATTTTAGAAAACTTAGGAAATAGAGACACGTATAAAAAGAAAAACACAGGTCACCAATAACCTTGTGAATATTTATATTTTTGTGACCCAGAGGACAGTGTGCGCGCGTGTGTGCGTGTGTGTGCGTGCGTGCGTGCGTGCATGCGTGCGTGCCTGCACACATTTATGCGAAGATCGTCTCAAGCTTCCTCAGTCAGCATTTCATATGTGCTACATCTCATGACTTTACAGAAGGCTGGGCCATCTGGGCACCCTGGTTCCCAGTGTGGGCCCTGCCCCCTTTTCAGGTCCTGAGGCCTCTCCCCTCCCTCCAGCCTGACAGTTTCTCTTAGTTTTGGGGGTCGGGGCTGAGAGTGCCAACTCCAGCCCTGACAGCCGCTGTTGCCCAGGAAGCTGGAGGTGAACTCAACCCAGCATGGCCACCACCGTGTCTCTACCACCCCCTGCCACCTTCACGGGCCCATGAGGTGAGCACCCACCTCCATGCTCCCACACTCAGGAAACCTGCAGGCATCCTGACCACTGTCCTTCGCTCATACCCCATATTCAAGCCATCAGCGAGTCCTGTTGGTTTTATCTTCAAAGTGTGTCCGGAATCCCACTTCTTCCCCTCTCTGTGCCACCACCTGTCTGAGCCTGCGTCACGGTGACAACCTCCCAGCAGCTCCTCCAGCTTCTCCCCTGCTGCGCAAGCCTGTGAAGGCCAGACCATTCCCGGCGTCATGGCCAGACCATCCACCAGGCCTTCTCCCCTCCCCAGCCCCCAAGCCCTCACCTGTCGCCTGACGGCCCTTCTCTCCTCTCTCTCTCCTCTCCAGCTACATGGCCCCCTTGCTGTTGCTCAGACACCAGGAGGACCCCTGCCCCCGGGCCTTGGCACAGGCTGTTCCCTCTGTGGCACATCCTTTGCCCAGATTCCCACAAGCCTCACTCCTTCACCTCCTGCAGGTCTCCAACTCACCTTGTCAGTGACTTATCACCTTCCCTGCTTGTTTTGCCTCAAGCTTTTCAAGTTTATCAAATGATTGACTCATTTATTTAGCACTTTATTGCCAACACAGCCTCTTAGCTCATCTGATGTCCGCAATCATCCCGTCAGTAGGCAGGGCAGGGGTTTGCTCCCACTTTCTAGGAAGGAGGAAGAGACCCGATTTGGCTGAACACCAACCAGGCGCAAATCCTCTTGGTCTCCATTTGGCCTCAGAGGAAGGAGATTCCCATCCCGTCGTCCTCTGTCTGCTCTCCCAGAATCCCCAGAAATTCTGGGAGGCCAGCATAGCCACACCCCAACCAGCTCTGCAAACAGTGTTTCGAAGCTTCCTCCTCCCTTTCCTGGGTAAGCGCCAGGGACAGTGTGGACACCTGAGTGCCAGGGACTGACAGAAAGCTGGCAGGCACCTAGGGTGCCCTGGGGTCCCACCTTGGCCCTTTAAGCAGACTCGGCCCCCCATGTGCGTTTGCACTGTGGTGTGGAAAGCCTTGCTGTGGGCACTGGCTCGGACCCCTGAAATCCACCCAGACCAACCACTTCATCGAACCGCCCATCTCAAATCCGCTTCGGCAATTCCAGCTCTTCAGCTGGGGTCAGCGCCCACGTGGGTTGAATCTGCTCGTTGGGAACAGGACTGACCCTGCCTCCAGTGGGCACTGCCTGCCATCCAGCTCTCGCTCACCTGGGCTCCAGGTAGGACATGGGCTTGGCACCGCTGCTCCCTTTGTCCCTTGGAAATGCATCGGCAGCATCCAAAGAGGGCCACCCACCACGGGGGCATCCAATGGGACAGGTGCTGAAATGTTGGCATCGGCTCTCTGCTGGAATTCCGTGGACACCCCTGACCCTCGGCCCTTCCTCCCTGGTGGAGTCTGGCTCTGGAAAATTGTGGGGATCCTTCTTTTTTCTTGAAGACCCATGCAGACTCCTTCCCCGCTGTCAACCCAACACCAGACTCACACCCTCGATGTTGGCAGCCTCCCAGGGTCACCTCCACAGAGCGTTTATGCCCCCTCACCTTGTGCCTGGCAGTGTGCGGGACTTTACCTGCATTGGTGCCTTTCATCTTACAGCCGTACTGTGGGTCCCATGCGTCCAGTGACGAAAGGCTCAGAGAGGCAAAGAGCCTTGCTCCAGGGCACACAGCCAGTCAGTCAGACAGCCCGGACTGAAACTCACAGCTGCAGGCCCCTCCTTTTGGTCCATCATCCGTCCCTCCCTTCAAAATCTCCCTGCCAGCTGGGGAGACACCCTGGCCTCACCAAACCCCTGACCCAGAGACCAGCTCTGGGGTCTTGAGGAATGGCCACCCACCCTTCCCCAGCCTCACAGCGTGCTCCTCCACCCTGGCCTCCCCTGGGCTCTGCTCACAGATAGAAATCAACCCAGGAATAGGCGAACGGAATGCCCAGCCTGGGCACAGAGCTGGTGGGGGCACGGGCTGGCTGGGTGGGGAGAGCCGGGTGTGAGTTCAAGGTCTCTTCTGACTCGGCTTTGGCCCTCTGAGATTCCTCCTCCTGTAAACGGGTCAGCAAACGGCCTTCCTCGCCGAGGGTTCTGAGAAAGCAGAATAGACTGTAGAGCCCCACCCTTGTGGTGACTCATGATTGTCAGAGACCAGGCCCCTTATGCCATGGTCAGCATGGGCCCCGAAGACAGACAGAAGGCCTTTATCAGCCCTCGCAGACATCTGGTCCTGCCGCTGACCATCACCAGGAAAGAGGGCTACCGACAGGCGGGCCTGAGACTGCCGGCCTTGTTCCAGGGAGACGGTGCACGGCTTCCGACGGCTGCCCGTCTGGCCCTGCACAGCAGTGCCCCTTGTTCGGGGCCTTGCCGGGCCTGGGGCCGTGTTGATCTTGGAGGGCTAGCAGGCACTCACAGGGTTCCAAGAGAGGTGTTCCTCGGCTGCTTTATGGAAATTATTTTATGGGCCGTGTAGGTGTTGGGCAACTCCCATCCTGCAAATATTTCCAGGCTAAAAATACTGTGGTCACGCTCCGCGGTGGAGAACTTTGGGGCCCAGTGTAATAGTACAAATCTCCAGCCACACACTCACGCATGCGAGAAGTTGAGCCTTGTTTTCCTACAACTCAGCCGTTCTGAAGACCTGTTCTGTGGGTGGCAAGGGCCGGCCCTGAGTTCAGCGTTCTGCCCTCACCGCACCCACTTCCACGCCTGAGGTTGGGAATTTGCGAGGGGAAGGGGTGCTGACATAGTAAGCAGCGATTGGGAGGGCGATATCTTAAAAGACCCACAGCATCCATGCCCTGCCCACCTGCCCCCAGCTCTCCTTCCAGTTTCTCCTTTGGAAATCCGAAAGTCAAGAATTAATGTCTAAGCAGTATGATAATGCCTCAAAAAGTTAAACATGGAATTACCATATGATCCAGCAATTCCACTTCTGAATGTATGCCCCCCCCAAAAAAACTGAAAGCAGGCATTTGAATACACGTTTGCACACCCATGTACACAGCAACATTATTTGCAAAAGCCAAAAGGTGGGAACACCCAAATGTCCATTGATGGATGACTGGATAGACAAAAAGCGGTCTATGCACGTGATGGAATATTACTCAGCCTTAAAAAGGAAGGAGGTGCCGACACGTGCTCCAATGTGGATAAGCCTTAAAGACGTTATGCCGAGTGAATAAGCCAGTCACAAATGGACAAATACGATTCCACTTACACGAAGTGCCTCAGTTGTCGGGTTAGGGCTGTTTTTTAAATGGAGCTTCTGTTGGGGAAGATGACAGAGTTCCAGAGATGGACGGTGGTGATGGTGATGGTGGCACAACAGTGTGAACATAGTTAAAGCCCTGAATAGTACACTTGGAAATGGTTAAGATGGTAAATTTTACATCATATGTATTTTACTACAATTAAAAACAAAAAAACACCAGGGCGGCCGGGTGGCTCAGTTGGGTAGAGTGCGAGCTCTGAGCATCAGGGTTGCCAGTTCGACTCCTGCGTGGGATGGTGGGCTGCACTCCCCGCAACTAGTTTGAAAACGGCAACTGGACTTGGAGCTGAGTTGCGCCCTCCACAACTAAGACTGAAGGACAGCAACTTGAGTTGAAGTTGATGGGCCCTGGGAAAAACACACTGTTCCCCAATAAAGTTTAAAAAAAATTTTTTTTTAAATTTAAACTTTTCTTCCCTCTTTTCTGTGAACACAGAAGCCCCTGGGACAGGGGTGCTCAGCCCAGGTGACTCTGTCCCCCTCCAGGGGACATTTGGCAATGCCTGGGGACATTTTTGGTTGTCATAACTGGGAGTGGGAAAGGGTGCTCCTGGCATCCAGTTGGTGAGGCCAGGAATGCTGCTCAGCCACCTATAATGCCCAGGGAAGCCCCGCCCCCACCGCCCCAGCAAAGAATAACCAGGCCCCAAATGTCAACAGAGCCACGGTTGAGAAACCCTGCTCTGGGGGAGGGTCCAAGAAGAGTTAAAACAAAACAGTGCTTCGAAAACACCTCGATTACCTCCTCTTCTGTGTCCTGTTGAAGAAACAAAATATTTTCTAAGAAAAACCAAAACAAAACTGTATTTTCTTTTCTGCACTGGCTAACTTGCCCCAGCGTGACTGGGGCGAGGGGCGCTCTGTGTTCTTGTGGGGGCCTCTGGTGACCCTTGTCCAGTGGTCTGTGAGCTCCATGGGTCAGTACCTGTCTATCTTGGTCCTTACTACAGCCCCCTCCCCCAAATACACCTAAGCAGTGCCTGGCCCACGTGGGCACGCAGCAGCACTGAATAGCACCACCACCGGTGTCAGTCCCGTTATCCATGGAGTGAGGCCAATGAGGGACCCCAGCTCCCAGGCTCAGGGAGCACAGCTAGGCCCCACCACAGCCCAAAAGCCATCAAAGGCATGGATGAGACAAACGGGAGGTAGCAGTCACCTGGGGAGTACCCCTCACCCACCTGTCCGTCACGCGATCCGTCTTGTGTGAGCCCCACCTGCTCTTTGCGACCGCAATTTGTGGGAAGCAATTTGTGAGAAACTTGTTGACCCACGTAACTGAGAGGCCTGGGGAAAGATGTCAGGATGTCAGGCATGGCTGTATCCAGGAGCGGGGCGGGGGTCGCGGGGCTCTTTCTGTGTCAGACCGCTTTTCTTTTCTGCTTAACCCTGCTCTCCCTTGGGTCTTGGCTGGCCTCATTCCTTCTTGAAGCAGATGGCCACATCCAGGATGCCCTGGAAAGCAGACAAGGCAGCCCCTCCCCCTAACATTGTCACCACAGCTCACGATCCCCCCGTGCATGACAGCTCATCTCTCTCCTTGAGTGTATAGCGATCCCAACCGAGGCTCTAATGGGCCTCTCGGGCCACATCCTCACCCCTGCGGGCGAGGTGGGGCGCCATGACCGGCAGGGACAGCTACCCAAGGCAAACAAAACCAGACCATTTCTCTCCACCTTGAGGCCAGATCTGGCCAGCTCAGCAGAGGAAGGGGGTCCAGCATGAGGTTTTTTTGGTCTCAAACAGTGTGTGGCCGTATCCCATCGTCCGGCTCACAGCCTGCTCTGGGGCCCAGCCTTAGCCCTCGCTCTACTTGTATCTCACATGGCCCGTGGCTGCTAAGAAGCGTAGCACACACCCCGTCGCCCGAGCTGGCCTCTGCATGCCCACTCTGCGCCCGCACCCCCACCCCTGCTATTTCCTGGCAGCCCATCTTCCTTCTAAGTTAACTTGCTCTGCGGGTGTGTCGCATCCTAAGCCACTTTAAGGCCGTTCTGGAACAGAGTGAGGGGAAGAATAAAACAAAGTCATCAACAATGACGCTGGTGTGACAGCTGGATTTTCCCTCAATTCTTAGGGTATTAGCACAGAGGAAAGCCTGATGCCCCTGGAGTTTGGGGGCTGACAGCCCGGAAAGGGTTCTTGCAGGCACCGGGCTGAGGGCATTAGTCAGGGGACCTCTCACGGGGTCAAGGACGGACCTGAAGGACAAGTTTAGCCCAAGGCATTGCTCAGACCCATGACCCACAAGCCACCACGGCCATCTTGGGATGTAAGCAAATATCGAATGAATGAATGAGGCCTGTTTCCCACTTCAAATCAGTGTGGAGTCCGAGTCCTCCCTGCTCCCTGCCCAGCATCCGCCCATCTTCACCTGTCGATGGTCAGAGCCCCCGCTGGGGTTTTGCCCGGCTCAAACCCCAGCCTTTCCACTCACCAACCATGTGACCTTGGGCAAAGGTATGCATTTCCTGGGCTGCTGTAACAAAGTACCACAAACTTGGTGGCTGAAAACAATGGAAAAGTATTGTCTCACAGTGCTGGAGGCCAGGAGTCCAAAGTCAGGGTGTTGGGAACAATGTGCTTCCTCCAAAGGCTCCAGGGGAGGGTCCTTCCTGGCCTTTTCCAGCAGCTGGTAGCCCTGGGCATCTTTGGCTTGAGGCCACATCACGCCAATCTCTGCCCCCCTCTTCACATGGCCTCCTCCTCTGTGGGTCTCTTCTAAAGACACTTGTGAGAGACCAAAGGCACAAAGCACAGTGACCAGAGCTGACACGAAGCCAGAATTCTGACCCAGTGCCCGAGCAGCCTGCCCAGGAGCCCAGCCCGGGAAGCCGGCCCCTGGGAATCAGACTTGCAGGGGGTCAGAGGGCCACCCCCGTGACCATCCAGGAAGCTAACAATGACTGTGTAACAACTGACCCCAAATGGCCAGGACCTGACCGATGGCTCCCAGCGGCCCTAATGTTTGTCCCCCTTTCTAACTTGGGACCAACCAGAGAAAGCAAAATATGCCCCTTAGTGAACCACATGGGACACCCCGCGTCAGTGAGCCACCTCCACCTTCCCCAGGCCCACGGGCGCCATCAGGCTCCCCGATAATTAGCCTCGGCTTTTCTCATTCATTTCGTCTTCGTTTATTCCCACACTTGCCATGGGATTTAGGGCTCACGGGGATAATCCGGGATCATCTCATCTCGAGAGCCTTTTCCCAAACACGGTCACATTCACAGGTTCTGGGGGTAAGGTCGTGGACACATCTTTTGGGGGGCCACCTTTCAACCCACTACAGCAGGTAAGTCAGCCACTCCCTGCCTCAGCTTCCTTGGCTGTAAGTGGGAGGTGATACCGGGACCCGCCCCCGTTGGCTGCCATGACAGTTACATGAGTGTATCCACGGAAAGCCTTAGAATAGGACCTGGCAGGGGATAAAGTGCTCAACACGAGTCCGTCATTGTTCACAGAGTGGGAGAGCAGCCTCCAGCAGTGAAGATACAAAAAGCAAATTAAGAGGCATGATGTTTCTTTTCCTTGATGGAAATGTTCTAAAATTAGATTGTGGTGACGGTTGTACAACTTTGCAAATTTACTAAGCACTATTGAATTATACACTTAAAACAGGTGAGCGTTATGATATATACATTCTGTCTCAATAAAGCTGTTAAGAAACAAAGTAGGCCACTCTGTGCGATCCTAGGTTCTCTGCGCTTCCACAGCCCAGGGGAAGAAACAGCCTGCAGCTCCTGGGCAGGAGGGGGCCAACCTTCTGAAGAATGCTCAGCCCAAGACACGTGAGCAGGGACGCTGTGAACCTGCCTTTCTAAGGAGCTGACTCACAAACACAGCAAAACTGGTGCCATCTTGCTTTTCCGTGTCACCAGCCACATGCTCCGGTGAGCGCCTGAGGGATGGGTGACTGCACTTCTGTGGGACAGGGGATCAGGTTTTCGGAGTCAGAGGATGCCTAGATGGCTATGGCTCCAACTGGGAACCAGCCTCCTTGTCACATCCTGAAGCCTGCGTAGCTCACGCTGCTTCTGAAAAACAAGCTTGTCATTTGGGGATCCAGTGTTTTTGGTTTTGGGCACCCCCCAAAACCCCTGGTTCCCACAAACCCTCTCAATTCCTGCCCAGCTGGCCCCATCCCAGCTCTGCCACGGAGCAGCCGGGCAAGCTGCATAATCTGTGCCTCATTTTCGTAAGTAGGAAATGGGGGTGATCGTTAATCCCCATCTGTCTAGAACCCGAGGAACCTCATTTTCCATTTCATGCTTTCCGCTGCCACCTTTGCTGGGCTTTTCTCCCAATAGGCACCATCTGCTACATTTGCTCAGAGGATGGCCCTTCACCTCCTGGTGGGCAAAGTGCCGACCAGGAAGAAGCCCAAAGTGCCTGTCTCCATCACTGACTGTGGGTTCCCTGGGACAGATGCTGGGGCGCAGCTTCACCCCTGAGCCCCAGACATGCATGGGATGGCCCTGTCCCAGCTCCCTGCCCTCCCCTGTCCTGCGTCCGTCTCCTGGATTCATACACACATTCCTGTCTGAGGCTCAGGCCATCGTCTTGTCACTAAGACACGTAAATGACACAGGAGCGGTGACATGGTGGGATCTGGAGTTTCTATAAACATCCCTAGTGTACCTTTTAAAGTGTTCTCAATCTCCAGTGGTGTTCCAACTGAGAACAAAGATCGTGGGTCAACAACAGGGAATGTGGAAAGAGTTTGGAAGTTGGGAAATTATCACGCATGTGACAAGGACATTCAGACTCATGTGGTCCTGACCCCTTCTCCACAGTGACCCTGATACCACAACTCTCCAAGCCCACGCAGGTAGGACAAGGCACTCAGCCTCCCACGAACCCCCATTTCCTCATCTATGGAACGCGGATGATAAGAAACAGCCCCAAAGTAATACATGTACACACATGCGCACAGCAGCAGTCTTCACAATAGATGAAAGGTGGAAACAACCCAACTGTCCATCAACAGATGAACAGATAAAATTTGGTTTAGCCATGCACATGGAATATTACTCAGCCATAAAAAAGAATAAAATCCTGACACACGCTACCCATGGATGGAACTTGAAAACATGCTCAGTAAAAGAAGCCAGGCACAAAAGACCACCTGTTGCATGAGCCCATTTCTATGAAATGTCCAGAATAGGCAAATACACAGAGACAGGAAGTAGATGGGTGGTTGTCAAGGGCTGATCCCCTGTCCACGGGCTTAATGATTATTGGGTTTCCTTTGGGGCAGATAAAAATGTTTTGGAACTAGGTACAGGTGATGTATAACAAGGTGAGTATACTAAATAGCACAGAACTGTTCATTTAAAATGTTCTTTTTATGTTATGTGAATTTCATCTCAATAAAACACATAGGCCCTAGCTGATGGGATGCTGGTGACAATGAGATGAGTTCATTCCTGCTCCAGGCCTGCACACAGTCGGTGCTGACGAAGCGCTAGCTCTAAGCAGAGCCGTGGCCCGAGCACAACCAACAAGGTCATAGCTGCAGCCGCCTGAAAGCCAGGCGTTCAAAATGTGGATTTCATCCTCGTGACATGAACCCAGCACTTGGTACAACCAGGGTGGTTTCTCCAACTAGGAACCGCAAGACACCAGTCCCCTGGCAGTGACATTTGTAAGCCAGTCATGCACGTTTGAAAGAAGCAGCACCCGAGGGTTTTGCTACAAAACAAGAGTGGCTCCGATCAGTCCAGAGGAACGCACAGTCCCAGCACAACCACACAGCAGATCAAAGACGGCTGCCTTCAAGGTCGTTTCCACCATCTCTGGGAGGGATCTTCCAGATGTGGGAATTTCCCGAGAAGCTCTGAACGCTGAATGTGTCAGCCAGTAAGAAGCAGTCGAGCTGAGAAAGGCGGCCTCCGTTAACTCCCCCGAACTCTTCCCTAACGGGCCCAGGTGTGACTGCACACAGGTTCTTTGGGCCTTCCTCTTTGGCCTTTGGATGTTAGGTTTCTGGCTGTGTTTATGAAGCCATGTTGCTTTGAGAGACGGAGGTTTCAATAGTGTGAGCTTTTTAAGGGAGTATGGATGGTATTGGACTGTGAAAAGATGGGACCCTCACGCTGGCCTTGCTCCCTTGAATCCGTCAAAGGCCACATTGCAGCCTCTGTTGGGAAGGGTGGGCGGGTGACCAGTTCTGTCGACAGTCAGTGTAAAAACTTCCCTTTTTAGGAAAGCCCAGAAAGAAGGGGGAAGAAGGGTTGACAGTCATTCTGCTTTCCAGATGTCAGCAGGGGTGGGGTGGGGGCTCCCTGCCTTTCTAACTCAGGGTCAAGCGGCTATTTTTATTCGGAAAGAGTGAGGGGGAAACGCTTTAGAACAAAGGACAAAATGTGGATAAGATGAACGAATTCACTTTTCATCTTAATGATAAAGAGTGACTCACAAAGCCCGTTGGTGTGGAGGCCAGTTTTTCAAGGCTGAATATTCCTGTTCGGCAATTTCAGAGGAACCCCTTCTTCCATCACAGCATTTTTTTGTTATTATTTGGTTGGAGAAGTTTGGGGGATGGAAGATAGCATGTATGGGTGGGGACGCAATTTCAGCCTCCTGGCCATCATAGAAAAATTAAATCTGAGAACAGCTAAGTTCTCGAAGCTTTTCTGGTCACCTCTGGGCGGATGTGCCTGGACTGGCGGCACATCGGGCGGTCCCGCCTCGCCGGGGGCTGGCGGCAGTTATGCTATTCATCCCATTTCATTCTGCAGAGGCTTTAGGAGGGTTTAGGAAGTGACACCCAGAGCAGCCAGATAAATTAGAAGTGGGCGAGAAAGATGAAACGAGAGAAAACTAAGTCGGAAGCGGGTGAGTCTGGGCCATGGGGTGTCTGCACACACCCTCCCCCACCACGACAGGCGGTTTAGCTCTGAGCCTCCCAGACAGAACAAAGGAGATGTGTGTCATTTTCTTGCATCAGTTCAGCCTGCCTCCATCCTCCTCGCTGCAGGGCCATGGAGCCACGCGCGCCACGCCGACACGTCTTGTGGTGCTGCCTGCAGACGTTTACACTGATGAAGGCAGGGCCATGTCTAAGCCCTGAGTGCCCAGGACTTGCATGTTCAGTTAGTGCTTGATGAATGAATGAACGAACGAATATATGATCACAGATTGCTAAGAGAATTCACTTTTCCCCTTTATCTGGCCAAGGAGCACGCTGGGAAGAAGAGAGTCAGCTGGCCCCACCCCCGCACCACTTGCCCAGAGCTCAGTTCTTGTCACCCAACCCCTTATCAGAAGCGTGTGGGGACAATTTCAGCCTGTTTGTTCACTCACGAAAGCCACAAACATCTGTAGGTCATCTCCCAGGATCAGAACCTTTGCTCTGCCACTCACTAGCTGTGTGAACTTGGTCAGGTTACTGAACCTCTCTGTGCCTTCATTTCCCCATCTGGAAAATGGGGATAATAGCAGCACCTTCCTCAAAAGGATTCCAGAAGGATTCAAGAGTTTGTCGCCATGGGGCTGGCCGAGTGGCGTGTTGGTTAAGAGTTGGCTTGGGGGCCAGCCGAGTGGCGCGATGGTTAAGAACTGACTTGGGACGCCAGAGGGCCCCGGTTCGGATCCCACATATGAGGGCCAGTGACACTGCCCTCCACAGCTAAGATGCTGAACAACAGCTCAACCT
>NW_017731393.1:3871676-3872767 GCF_001890085.2 Hipposideros armiger
TCCCCTTCCCTCAATTCCCCAGCACTTTTCCCATCCCCCCCAATTCCCCAATAAAAAAAAATCTTAAAAAAAAAAAGAGTTGGCTTGGGACACCAGCTCTGAGCAGCAGGGCCCCAGTTCTGATCCCACATGGGGGCCAGTGACGCTGCGCCCTCTACAGCTAAGATGGTGAACAAACCTCCACCTGGAGCTTGGCTGCCATGAGTCGCCCGCAATGGTGTAGGCTGCATTGGAGCTGCAGTGGGCTGCCGTGAGCAGCCAGCAGCCAGCAGCCAGTGTGAGCTGCTAAGGGCCACCATGAGCGGCCATCCAGTGTCCAGCGACCGATCTACCTCACCCGGGAAGAGCACAATGATAATACCAACATGGGCCATTGAGGCGATGTCCCCCACAACTAGACTGAAGAACAAAAGGACAGCAACTTGTCTGTTCCCCTTCTGCGATTCCCCAGCACTGTTCCCCTCCCCCAATTCCAATTCCCCAATAAAATCTTAAAAAAATAATAAAAAGTTTGTGGCCATGCAAACATGGTAAGCATGAGGTTTGGGTTGATTACTATTATTATTATTAATTATTATGATGATGATGATGATGATGATGATGACCTTGAGCTAGGCTCACGGGGGACAAAGATGAATGGGAACTCCCTCCAGCAGCTCCAAGAGCCTTCCAAAATGACACCCCCATCTTTGGTGATGCATCCTAGCCGCCCCCCCCACCCTTGCCATCAGCTGCCTCATATCCTGTATGTGCCCTAGACATGCTATGTCTGTGCACTCGGTCATGTGGGGCTGGTGGCCGTCACTGATGACAGGGAGACTGTGGTCACTGCTGCCCTCTGGGTCCTACATGTTCCAGTTGCCCAGACACCCTAGGTGGTGTCCCCCACCTGGATATCGCAGCATGGCCACCAACAAAGTGGACACTGAGGAAGCCTGCTTCTCCTGCCCACCCTCCATCACAGACGCTGTGGCGTGTCGGTAGCCAGGCAGAGTGTGAGGCCTGCGAGGCTGAGGGCGGACAGGACTCCTGAGAAGCTTCTGGAAGGAGCAGAGGAGGAGACAGGAGAGGAGAGGAGGAGGGACTGGAAG
>NW_017731393.1:3873117-3894025 GCF_001890085.2 Hipposideros armiger
AGGGGGGGCAGAGGGAGGAGAGGAGATAAGCAAGGGGCCAGCGGGGTGACCGCATCCTGCAGGGCCTGGGCAGGTGCTCTGAGTGAGGTGTGTGTTGGGTGATTGTTTGTTAAGTGGATCGAGCTGAACTGTATCAGCAGAGAACGCAGGGCGCACTGCCCCGAAGCTTCCGGGTACGCGGTGCAGGCCCCAAGGCGGTGTTGCAGTTCAGCTCCTCTTAATGGGGTCCCTGGAATGCACAAGTGGCACCTTATTACCCCAGCAGCACCAGCGCAGGGCACCCTGCCCCCACCACGGCATCCGGTCCACCTCACAAGCTCAGTGCCAGCCCTGCCCTCACCTGCCCGGAGCCTGGGAGGGGTGGACCGACAGGGGCTGAGAAGCAGCAGAGGCCCAGGACTCCAGAGGCGGGGCAGACAGAAGAGGGGGCAGGGTGGTGGGTGGGGAGGCACTGAGGGTCCCCAGGTCATGGATGGGGGCTGATGCTGTTGGAGCAGCGTGAGGGGCAGTGGAGAGAGGGGGAGGTTTTAATTTTGACTGAAGGTTTCTCGGGGACAGCTGGGGGTGGTGTCTAGAGGGACAGGTGGTTAGAAGGGGATTAGTTGAATGGAAGGCTCCAGAAGGGAAGTGTGAGGTGGCGGCTGACACAGCCAGGGCGTGGAGAAGGAAGGGATGGTTGACTGAGCCAGTGTCCACACCCTCCATTACGAGGGACAGAGACGGCAGGTGGGGCAGGTCAGACAGGGGCCAGCGTACACCTTGTCAAGTGGGAGAGGATGTCGCCCCCAGTGGAAACGCCACGACCAGAGGTCTCCAAATGGAGCTGAGAAGCTGACTCCGTGATGAGGGCCTGCAGGAGTGAGGCGGGGGCAGCTCTCTGGGGGCAGAGGTGCATTCATTCATTCACCCATTCATTCATTCACTGCATACTTCTTGAGCACCCACTGTGTTCCAGGCAAGGTCTAGGGCAGCAGCAGTGACAATGCAGAAACTTCCCCCTCTCACTCTGTGGCTCTTACATTTTACTGGTGGAGACAGACAGATGGCAAACAAAACGAACAAGTCAAACAGTTGTTAGTGAAAGTGCTAAGGGGGAGGTACAACTTCAGACAAGGTGAGGCGGGAAGCCACAGGGCATCTGGGGAAGAGCAGTGAGGCAGGGAGGCAGGTGCAAAGGCCCTGGGGCAGGAGAGTGGCCTGGGTGTGTGTGGTGGCTACAAGGGAATGAGGGAGGTGGAGAGTCATAGGGGGCCAGACCAGGGAGGCACAGGGTCTTTGGAGGGCTTCATGGGGACTTAGGTGGCCCGGGACACTTTGGTGGACTTTGGGAAAAGAAGAGGCTTATGAGAGGGGCAGGGGCAGAAGCAGGGAGACCAGGTAGAAGCTTCCCCAGTCATCCAGGGACTCTGGTGGCAGCTTAGGCCAGCCCAGGGCAGCAGCCACAGAGGCCCTGCGGTGTGGCTGGAATCTGGCTGGTCTCAGAAGGCAGGCCCTGCAGGGGCTGGATGTGGGGTGAGTCCCACACCTCTGGCCTGAGCTGTTGGAAGAACCTGAGACGAGTCTGGCTGCCCTTGGACATGGTGGGTTTATGATGCCCACTGGACATCCCAGCGGCGGTGTTAGGAGAACAGGGTGTGGGGTTCGGGGGGAGGTCCCGGCTACAGATGTAAAGTCAGGCCTCGTCTGAGAGTGAGTGGTATTTACCGCCACGTGCAGGATGAGATCACCTAGAGCAAGCCCAGACGTTTGTCCCCATATCTTGCTCAACAGCGGCCCTGCGAGAGAGACCATTTCTTGGTCGTTCTGTACACTTGGCCCCAGCCCGGCGCCCAGCAGGGATTGAGCAGGCCCCCAGCCCTGGCTGGTGTCATCAATGACTCACTTAAGACACAGACGCATCAGGAGGTAATTGGGTCCGAGCTGGATGCAGAGCATCAGGGCTTGACTCCTTGCCTTGTGCCCTCCCGCGTCTCCCTCTTCCCTAGGACCCAAACAGTCTATTACTTTCACCGGCACCGAGGAAGACATCCTTGTTGAGGCGGATTATAGAGTTCAAGGAATTGATTGCTTCTTCTGGTGGAGTTGTCTAAGTTAATGAATTTTAAGCACATCTATTTTTGAAAGGATGCATCTGAGCCCATCCCTATGGCGACCATATTTCCCAAACCCGGGGCCAGAGACACTGCCTGACACACAGGCTGATGGATGGCCCAGGGGATGCAACAGAATATCTGCAGCCGGGGCTGTCTCGCCTCGGTCTCTCATTTATTCCTCCCGGATGCCAGGCAGGATATTAAGAACTCACAGGCTTCTGTTATCTCCAAGCGTGTCCGTACTTGTAACGGGTTGACTTCAGTATACCTATTGGGGAGGGTGTTATCTCTCGCTTATGTTTCAGTGGCAGGGTGGGGGGCTGGGGCTCTAGGAAAGTAATACGCTAGTTTGACTAAGTTTTTCAATTTTCTGCCCATCATTCTGTGCCAGAGAGAAAGCTTCGCAGGGAAAGGTGAGGCGGCTGCCGAGGAGGCAGGCACTGCCAGACTGGTGGACCCGCCCGGGCCCCGGGCCAGCCCCAGCGCTGCCACTTCATAATCATCACAGCAAGCCCTAATGGAGCACTTAAAAGGTGCCAGGCCCTGTGCCAGGCGTCTTCTATGAGCCACCCTGTCAAGACTTCTTGAATTCCCTGGGAAACAGAGGCCGTGGTTCTCACCACTTTGCAGACACTGCAGCCAAGTCTCAGAGAGGCACAGCTGCTTGCGCAAAGACACACAGCGTGTACGAGAAAAGAACCATCCCAGCAAAGTGCTTTATCAAGCAC
This sequence comes from Hipposideros armiger, assembly GCF_001890085.2. Classification (NCBI taxonomy): domain Eukaryota; kingdom Metazoa; phylum Chordata; class Mammalia; order Chiroptera; family Hipposideridae; genus Hipposideros; species Hipposideros armiger. The sequence goes on from NW_017731393.1 coordinate 3,875,939, forward strand.
TTCCTCTGTGCCTGCCCCACATGCTCAATGCACCGAGCCATTACTCAGCCTTGGGAGGAGTGGGTCACCACGCCCCCCGAGAGGGGTAATGTGCGCAGAGTAAGAGCCTTATAATAACCAGCTGTGACTGCGAGTCCCGCAGGTGAGGAAACTGAGGCACAAGATGTTTGTCCAGCTTTCCCAAAGTGACACACTGAGCTGAATTCGTCCAACGCAGAGGCCTGAGCCCAGGGCGCAGGAAATGCACTCCGGCCTTGACCATATCTGTGACTTCCCTTCCTGAGGTCAGGCGAGCAAAGGCATGGGAGGAGGTGGCAGCGGCCCCTCTCCCCTGGGGCTCTGGTCAGCCTGAGCAGCTGCCCAGGGCGAGGCTCAATACTTTGCCCCAAGCAAGTGGGCAACACCAACCTGCCCCAGGGCTGCCCTGTCTGTGCTGCAGATGGACAATACACCTAGATAATGTGTCTGATGGAAAAGCAAGCCATGGAGGGGAGGTGGGTGGCCTATGGGTGAGGACAATGTAAAGTAGGGGGTCAGGGGTGACGGGGCCCTGAAAGAGATGAGTATTCAACCCAGACTCTCAGCATTCACTTTAGGACTCTTTTCCTTACCTCCTCCCTGATTCATGCCTGGGTTCTACTGGGCCTACTATTGCATCCTGAATTAGACCATGTCACTCCCGCCTCGGTCACCACCTAGCCCAGTTCACTTTCTGCTGTCATTCTCCCCTTCTCAGGCGCCTCCTCCAGGGCCTTCCTGCTTCCTGCAGTGTGTTCAGCTCTGATGTCTCATATCTCATCGCTCATAGGACAAAAACAAACATAATCCCCTCACCTTAAAAGGCCCGGCCCTTGTCCACCTTTCTAATTCAGGGTGCTAACCTCAATTGGGAAGGCCAGCTGCAGCCAAGGGCCTGGGCTGTAATCCCACCTTCTGCACATGGCAGCTGTGTGACCTCAGATGAATTACCTAACCTCTCTGTGCCTTTTGGCTACCTGTCTGTAAAATGGGGAGATAACCCTCATACAATAGGCCCCAATGTGTGGGGGAAATGCACCCCGTCTCTGCAGCCCCTGCCCCACCAGAGCAGTGGTGTTGGACAGGTGGGCGTGCCGGAACCTATCCTGGTTCTGCAGGCTCACAGCCTGGGCCTCGGTCCACATCCCACCCAGGGCGCATCTGTGTAATGAGTGCATCTTTTGGGGATCAATCCTATTAGGCGCTGTCCTTGCTGTCCTGAGGAGGTTAGTGACTTGCTGAGGTCACATGGCAGGTGAGAGTCGAGCCGAGACTTGCCGCGGTTCCAACTGTGGCTGCCGCAGGTGAGCCGACGAAAGACATTTTTATGATCACAAACAGACTGTGGCAGAGCCGCCCTCCCAGCAGAAGGAAAGGTCTAGAACAGGGAATAAAATCTCCATCGCTTAGTTTTTAAGATTCACTGAACCTTCCCACTGGCAGCAAAAACAGCTTACTTTCAAATTAGTCAACCAGTGTGTGAGTCATTTCTTTGCAAGCGCCTGTGCGGGGAATACTAATGTGGGCCTCCCTGCGGGTGGGTCCCTGCACAGGGAGCTCATGGGGGCCTGCAGGGGCTGGGCAGGGGGCACCTGCAGCAGTTAGCACTCCCAGGGACCCAGCCCCCACCCCCACATGCCCTCAGGGCCTTGGGGAAGCAAATGCCTGTTTTTGTCATCCTCCCTGTTGGTGCCCAACAGCATTAGCCTCAGCCTTCCTCCAGCGAGAAGGTAATTAATCCGGAAGCAGGGGCTGAGGCAGCACCCACATAAGTCATGCCCACGCTGACGGGAGGGAGGGGAGAGGGCTGGAGCCGGGGCCTTGTCGCAAACTCCAGAGACCAAGGTTCTGTTTCTGCTGGGAAGAGGAGCACCAAAATGACTCAGACGGAGGCCCGTGTCCACGTGAGGGGCCGCGGGGAGAATCAGCTGGTGGGCTGCACCCCCTCCCATCCCTAGGCCTGCAGAGGCACCTCAAAGCCCCACATTCACATACTCATTCACTCACTCACTCATCCATTCATTTATCAGTCCTTCATCGCTGCTGCTCTGAACTAAACCCATTTAGACCGAGGTGGGGATGGGGGCCACAAGCAGAGAGTGAGCCCCACCCAACGTGGATGAGAAGTTCTATGAGGAGGCAGACAGGGAAGGCTTCCTGGATGAGAGGCCAGTAAGCTGAGCCTCAGAAGGGACAGAGGGGACCAGGCAGTGAAGGGTAGGGATGGGGCTGCGAAGGCCTGAATGTATAGACGGCAGGAGGAGCTGTTGGTGCAGCTGGAGTGGGGCAGGGCCAGGTGGAGAGGGCCGTAGACAAAGGCCTGAGGGCTGCACCCCAGGCCACTGGGGCCCGGGGTCTATGTGCAGGACAGAAGCATGGTCAGAATGGAGGTCTAGACAGCTTGCCCAGGCTCAGAGTGGACGTGAGATGAGGACCAGGCTTGGTGGCTACTTGGGAGGTGGTATGGTCCAGGTAAGATGAAGCCAGGTATGGCTTCAACTGGGGCCATGGCCAAAAGGATGGAGAGGCAGAAGGTCAAGGACACGCTGGCGGCCGAGTCAAGGGTGCTGTGCGATTCACAGGGGAGGCCGGGGCATCTCTAGGTGTCGTCAGGGCTCCAGGCCTGGAAGGGGGACAGTGGAGCTGGCCACACCGACGTCACAGGAGGGCCACTGGGAATCTGTCGCCGTGACCGGCGCCTGCCCAAGAGAGAAACCCTGAATTCCTCACACTGACAATGTGCTTAGGCACGTTCACAACAGACAGGTCCCAAAGGGACCTCACCTCCCTGCTCTGCAGTCCTCAAATGCACAGCTGCAGCTGCCACCGCCTGGGGCTGAGGTCTCCCCATCTAGGGGGGTAGGGGGGTTGAGGGGTGGTGATGTGAGTCTCCTGAGACCATGCGTGCAGCGACTCGCGGTGGGGTTTCCTCCCTGAGTCCCTGAAGACACTGGAGAGCTGAGGTCAGCAGAGACAGCTTCTCGCCTCTCACTCCCTCACTGCCCCATCCTTGGCAGCCTCTCGGCCCAGGAAAGGTCATTGCTCCCTCGTGGTTAATCCATCTCTCTTAGAATTAAAAAGGTCCCAAATGTCAGATCCAGGAGGAAGACCCTGAGACAGAGCACCTGACAGAGTGCCCCTGTGCTCTGCAGCCCCAGGGCAATGACTGGTCCAAGGTATCCAGGGAGAGAGGGAGACCTCGGACCCCAGGACCAGCAGGAGGTAGCTGCCATCTGGAAGCTTCTTCAGGCCCAGAAGGGGGAACCCAAATCCCCCTCCTGGCAAGGAGCTTGCAGACATGGGGAGGGAGAACAGTGTGGGGGAGGCAGGTATCATTAGCCTGGGGGCAGACAGTGGGTGCAGTCAGTTGAGAGTAAACCCTGAGCCCCAGAGCAGCCCCCAGGCCCCTCCAGCTGGCCAGCTCTTCCCCACACTGAGGTTCCCTGCCCCCTGCCACCACTCTCCCTCCCCCACACGCCTGATGGGGCCATGGCAGTGAGAGGGGGCTGAGGTGGGGGAGGGGCAACAGGGTTTGGTCCCCTGAGGCTCTGGGAGGGCCCGGGAAAGGTAGAAAGTATGAGCCAACCCCACAAGTCTGAGCACAGACTGCGTGCAGCTTTGTTGTTTTTTTTCACCTTAAAAAAAAAGAGAGAGAGAGAGAGAGAGAGAGTTATAAGAGCATTAAGCATGAAAGCCAATTTTGACAAGAAGGAGAAGCACCGCGTGACCCCACACCCCCCAGCCACCTCCCTTTCTCTGTGCTCCGCCCGCCTTGTCGCCTTCCTGCCCACTGCAGTCAAAGGCACAGCCACGTTTGTTCTCTGCTTTTTCATCTTGTCATGTTTCATTAGCCGGCTCCGTTTTCTAGTTTAAAAAAAAAAAGAAGAAGAAGTGCGCGCACACACGCACACACAGGTCTTTCCCTGACGTTCCAACGTTCCATTCTGGAGAGGTGTGTGGCTGACGTATTTCAACTGCAGTGTCACCAACCCATAACATTCTCCAGAGACGTCTTCCTGTGGCAGGGTCACCATGGGTGGCCTTTCGCCAGGGAACGTGGGCAGCGCTCTGGTCTGATTTTTCCCTTCTCTGTAGGACACTTGGAACAGCCGCTCACGTCCGCTCCCTGTGGCTTCTTATCAGTTTACTCATCCCCGTCATTAGACGAGGAGGTTGAATCCGGCTTTCCAGCGTCTGAGTCATGCGGCAGCGAATGTCTGCCTGCAGACACCTTGTTGCTGCTCCTCTTGGGTGGTTTTCTTTCTTAGGCGTTACATTTCCAGCAGTGGGACGGCTTCACTAAAGGGCATCAACACTTTCACGCTCTTCATGTGAATTTTCATCTTTGTTGCAAAGGGGGCTGTATCCTTGTCAAGTCCCCCAGTGCCAGTTTCACACAGCACTGAGGGTGTCATTAAAAGTATCTATTCTGCTAATGCATTAGGTACAAAATGATCTGACGTGACTCTCAACGATATCACGTCCCCGGAAAATGGATCGCAGGTTTTGTTTTTGTTTTTGTTCCTCCCTCTGGTACAGTATGTTCATAGGGATTTTGATTAGACAGAACCATATGAAATGCCCTAAATGCTACCACTCCCGCCCAACAGAGATGGCAACTTCATATGGTTCAACCCAGAACTAAAGATTTGCGCGGCGGACTGCAACAGGCTATCGAGAGAGCAGAGACCAAATGACTATTTCTCCTTCCTCCCTGGCAAGAGATCCTGAGGTCACGCTTCGACATGACAGTCAATTTTAGGAAATTAATTCCATCCCTGACCTGCCTGCTCCCTACAGGCTGGTGTCAGCCGAACAGGGAGATGGAGGAGGTCTCCGAAGCGTCTGCTATTGCAGGAGCCAAGAGGCCCGCATGACGTTGGTGTCTCCAATAATTGTCTATTCTTCTCTAGTCCAGCCGGGTGGGCACTGTCGGAGCTTCGTGGTTTTCCAGCTGGAAGGGTGTCACCAAGACCCCTAGCTTCTGCAGTCTCTCCCCAAGCCAGGCCCTGCCACCCGGGAGCCCCGTGCAGGATGCCAGGAGCCCCAGGCTCTATTCTCAGACCATCCATCCCTATGCAGGTGGCTTGAGGGTGGGGGAGAAAAGCAGAAAAGAAAAATGGCGTGCCGGCTGCTGACAAGAGCCCCATTACTGGGACTGGGGCAGAGTTGGCTTTTTTTTTTTTTTTAACCACACGGATTTAATGAATTCTTGATCACATACAAATCTTGATTTTTTTTTTCTAAACCATCATAAAATATACTATCTTTTTTTTTTAAGATTATTTTTTTTAATTGGGGAATTGGGGGATGGGTACAGTGCTGGGGAATTGGGGGAAGGGGAACAGACAACAAGTTGCTGTCCTTTTGTTCTTCAGTCTAGTTGTGGAGGATGTCGCTTCACTGGCCCAAGTTGGCACCATCATTGCGCTCTTCCCGGGCGAGGCAGATCAGTCGCCGGCTTCTGGATGGCCGCTCACTGTGGCTGCTGGCCGCTCACGCTGGCTGCTGGCTACACACGGTAGCCCATGGCAACCCACTGCCACAGGGGCTGCAGCCTATGCCGTCGCCGTCGACTCACGGCAGCCCAGCTCCAGGTTGAGCTGTTGTTCAGCATCTTAGCTGTGGAGGGCAGTGTCACTGGCCCTCATATGTGGGATCCGAACCGGGGCCCTCTGGCATCCTAAGCCAGCTCTTAACCAATGCGCCACTCGGCCAGTCCTAAAATATACCATCTTAACCATCTTCAAGTGTACGCTTCAGCGGCATTAAGTGCATTCGCACTGTTGTGCAGCCATCACCACCATCCATCCCCAGAAGGTTTTTATCATCCCAAACGGAAACTCTGTCCCCATTAAACAACACCGCCACATCTCCCTGTGCCCCCAGCCCCTACAAACCCCACTCTATTTTCTGTCTCTGAATGTGACCGCTCTGGGGACCTCATGTAAGTGGAATCATATGATATCTGTCCTTTTGTGACTGGTGTTTTTCACTCAGCGTAGCGTTCTCATGGTCCGTTCATGTTGGAGCAAGTGCCAGCTTCCTTCCTTTTTAAGGTTGGACGTATTCCCTGATATAGAAGGACCACATCTTGTCTATCCTTCCATCCATCATCCACCCATCCATCATCCATCCTTTCATCCATCTATCCACCCATCATCCATCCATCCACCCATCATCCATCCATCCACCCATCTATCATCCATCCATCATCCATCCATCCATCCATCAATCATCCATCCATCCATCATGCATCCATCCATCCATCCATCCACCCCTCTATCATCCATCCATCATCCATCCATCCACCCATCATCCATCATCCATCCATCCATCCATCCATCATCCATCATCCATCCATCCATCCATCCATCATCCATCATCCATCCATCATCCATCTATCCATCTATCCATCATCCATCCATCCATCCCTTCATCCATACATCATCCATCCTTTCATCCATCCATCCATCATCCATCATCCATCCATCCATCCATCCATCCATCCATCCACCCATCATCCATCCATCCACCCCTCTATCATCCATCCATCATCCATCCATCCATCCATCCATCCATCCATCCATCCATCCATCATCCATCTATCCATCCATCCATCATCCATCCATCCATCCATCCATCCATGGACACTGGGTTGCTTCCACCTCTTGGCTGTTGTGAACATGGTGTGCAAATACAAATTACAGTTTAAAAATATGTATGAAGTTAGAGGCCGAGTCCAGCCTCTCTCACACTGACCCCTGCCTTTGACCCTGGAGAGAGGTTTCCAGAAGAGAAACTGAGGCCCAGTGGGTAGCAATGTGCAGAGATCAGGGGAGGGGGGTTCTGGCCCTTCCAGCTCCCTCCTTCAGGCCAGCTGTGCAGGTGGCCAGGTCTCTTCTAACCCAGCTGAAGGGAGGCCTTTGCATGGGGAAGACTCGCTGGAAGCCCTGGCAGCAGGCAACACACTGGGTGTGTACAGGCCCCTCCCTCCACAGCCAAGCCCTAGAAGACCCTTTAACCAAGATTTGGGGGCCACGGACCTGCAGTCCTGCTTTCACATAGCCGGAGTCCCCATTTACAGATGGGCCCACGGAGGCCCACGGGCCCTCCTGGAGGCTGGGTCAGCACCCCACTGGCCACTCCATGGGTGCGAGAGGGAGGACATGGCTCCCAGCCGCTCAGGCGTATTGAGCGTGGGGACAGCTGCCAAGAGACTCAGGTAATTGATGATTCCTCTGACCTCCGGCACTTTTAATTTGATTGACCGCGCACTTAGAGAAGGGCCAGATCCACTATGTACGCCAAGGGGTGGGCCCATAAATCAGGCTCCCACAGAGGCCTCCCTCACCAGGAATCCTAAATCTCCAACTGGAGCTGTGCAGTGGGGGTGGGGGGCTGCCCACCTCCTGCAAGTGCAGGATAACCTGCAGGGGGGCCCTCTCCCGTTTGGCAAGGGGCATCCGCGTTCCCCCTCCATGGCCCCAGCTGCCTTCCCGGGGCTGATGGAGGTCCTCCAAGACTCAGAGCCCCGCACAGATCATTCCTGGCAGTGGGCGTAGGGACAGGGAGGGTCAGGAGTGAACTTCCATCCTTGGGAGCTCATCTGTGTGCCAGGTTACCGGGCGGGGGCACTTTCCTGCCCCCCAACCCATCCTCCCCTTTGTCACACCTCTGCTGCCGCTGCCCTCCCCAAGGCTTCTGCCCTCACCCGCACAAGGACGCCAGTGACCCCAGGTCACTAAACGTGCTGGGCGCCCCTCCTCATTCCTGTCATCACCCACCCTGGGTAGCTGGTCGTCCCGCCCTGTTAAAACCCTCCCTCCCTGGCTTTGGGTGGGCCTTCAGCCTCTTCAGGACCCTCCCAGACTTTGGTTGCAGGCTGGGCTCTTGCCCTTGGCCTTGCCTCCCCAGGAAGGGTCAGCCTGGACACCCAGCCCTTTTCTTCTCGCTATGCCCCCCTCGACCATCCTCCTCCAGCATTTAAGCTCCACCTGTGTGCCTGAGGCTCTCAGAGCCCATCTGCTGCCCAGGCCCGACCTCGCACCCAAGACCCACCTTCCTCATGGACCCTTCCACCACCAACCACCCAAGAATCACACACCCCGCCCTTGCAACTCAGCACCCCTGATCCTGAGATCAGGGACCAAACGGAAGTGCTCACCAGCCTCCACTTACTGAACACCTTCTTCACCCCCAGGTCTAGGCAATCTCTCGTTTGGAAAATTCTGCCTCAATGACCCCCACCTCCAGCCCACCCACTCCTGCATCCCCTGGCGCTCTCAGCACCAGCCCCCGCCGTCTCCAACCCTCCCTCAAGGAGCTCCTGTGGGCTCTCGGGATCACGCCCAACCCCTTAGCACGGTCTTCCGGGCACTTCAGGGTCTGCGCTGCCTTCCTTCCCGCCCCAACACCCCTTTCCCTTGTTTGGAGGACATCAAGGCAGATACGGATCAACCATCGCTTCCTCCGAGGTCCCCAGACACAGCCTGTGACGTCCAGGGGGGCGAGGACCTGTCGCTATCGCTGCATCCCTGATGGAGAAGGGTACTGTGGGCCGAAGGACTGACCCAGGCAGAGGCCTGCACTCAGCAGGGGAGGACGGGGTGGGTGACAGGCAGCCCTCCGCAGCGGCAGGAGGGGCCAGAGCCGAGGGCCTCTTGGAGTCACGGTAGCAGGCTAGCCTTTATCCGAGGGCTGCAGGGGACGTGGCCAGGTCTGACGCCTGAGGAAAGATGCCCAGTAGAGGCAGGAAGCGGCCCCTGGCGGAGATAGCCTGTGCCCGGCCTTCCGCTTTCCCACAAGGCTCCTGGCCAAGGCTGTTCAGGCCACTGTGCACTTTTTTACAAGCCTGGAGGTTTGTAAAAATTATTAGTTGGTGGAAACTCGAGGGCTGCTGGCCAGCCCTCTGTGGTGGCGGTGGCAGCCCGCCCGCAGGACACCCGCACGGCCTCTGGAAGCAGCAGGGATGGACAGGGGGAGGGAGCCTTGGGTTCAGGGGCTCCCCACTGTGGAATGTCCTCCTCTGGGAGGGAAGCAAGGGCTGGAGCCCCACACCCATCAAGTCCCCAGGACCACTGAGGCCTCTGGGTTGGGGCTTAGGCGGGTGGAGGTGCAGGAAGGGGGCCACTCCGAAACAGCGTGGCCCTTACCACGAAGGAGCTGGCCTGGCCTCTAGACACGGGTTTGAATCCCAGGCCTGCCGTACCTAGCCACGTGGCCGGGGCAATAACAGCGAGCCCCAGCGAACACCCGCTGGCCCTGGGCTCTGGGCTGGGTCCCTTCCACGAACTAAGTCCCTTGTCAAACAGTGCTGTATTAGGTCACTTTCCTCCCACAGCAAGAGACGGCGACTGTGGCGCCCACTTCCTCGTGTGGCACAAGAGAAATACCGCCCAGCACCTGGTGCACATTAGCGGCCCGATGAACTCGAGCTGTCTCTCCTTTCCCACCACAAACCCTCCTGGAGCTGGCCGAGCTGGCCGGCTCCTCTCCAGCTTGCCGGGAGTCCCCTCAGCAGAAAGGAATGTGCAGGCACGGCAATCTCTGGAAACACCCAGGGTTTGCAGAGCGAGCTAGAAGAGGTCAACTGTGCAGGACCTTGGCCCCTAAGCCCCTGGGTGCAGCTGACTCCCTGGAACAAGCTAGTAGGACATGCGGCCAGGGTCCCCTCCCTCTGTGCTCACCCCTCTACCAGTAATCATGACCATCTGAGGGCATGGGCCTCACCTTCTCTGGCTCAGCTGAGAGGTTCTCAGGAAGTGAGGGAGGGAGGGAGGGTGGAGGGAGCGAGGAAGGGAGGGAGGGGATGGTGGATGGAAGCCTGTCTTTCCATCTAGATGGGGGAACTGTGTGCTAAACGGACAGGCAGAAGTCGAGAGGCCTGGTTCTCCTCCCAGCCTTGCCGCTGATGCACTGTGTAACTTTGAGCAGAGCCTTTCCCCTCTGGGCCTCAGTTTCCCCAAGCCACACGTGTTGTCCTCCTGCTTCATCCACTGTCACCGCCAGAATGACCAACACCACTCTGTGTAGGTCGCAACAGTATGATGGGGCCGTCAGAAAAAGACACTGACGGCCAAGGTGTCCATCAACAGGAGCATGGTGCTCACAGCCAGGGAGATGAGTCTGCTGCAGACCGCACCTACGGCATTCATGCTCAGCTCTGGGAGCAGCTGACAACTGACTCCTGCTCAGAGGAGGGCACTGAAGTGCATCTTGCAAGGAGCAGATGAAAGAAGCCCTGAGACTTGATCTGGAAGAAAGCGGTCAAGAGGGTCAGGTTGTCCCCCTCCAGATGTACTGGGGCCCAACAGCAGTTCGAGAAAGCTGTTTCCTAACAATGAGAACTCCTCCACAAAGGAATGGGCTCCCTGTGAGGTCATGAGCTCTCCAGCCCTGGAAGCAAGCAAGGCTCTGTGTGGACTGTGGGATTCTGTGTGTGCTCCTGTAGCCTGGGTTGTCCTTGGAGGCGCTAGAGGGAGTGGCTTGGCCCTTCTGCCTGTGGTTCCTGAGGCCTGTGCTGTTCTTCAAGAAGGGGTCATTCATGTTCCTGGCCACAGAAGCGCCTGGTCCACCTCACAGATGTTTGATGGGCCACATAGGTGGCTCCGAACGCCACATCCCTAGTCTGCAGGCTGAGAATGCAGGGGAGGGGGCTTCACATAGTTAGTCGAGGCCTCAGACCCCCTGTCTCTTCTGTTCCAGCTCAGCTGGTTCCTGAGACCCAGCACCTCCCAGGGCGGCCCTCAAGACCTTGCCCTTCAGACCTCACCGCTGGCATTTCTGCTTCAGCTCCCCTCCTGTACATGCGATGGCCTCTTCACTCACCCCTTCTCAAGTGGCCTGAGCTCTCCCACCACCCGCAGAGCCACCCCAGGATGAGCTCTGCCCCTGCGAGTCCTCTTTCCTGGCGCAGGGATGAGGGTGAGCCTGGCGGTCACTGTCACCTCCAGGACCTCATGGACAGATAGGAGGGCCCCATCCCCGCTTTACAGATGGGACGCTGAGGCCCAGAGTGCTGCAGCACCCTACCAGGGGCCACGTGGCAAGACTGGGACAGAGAGGACCAGAGCCCCGCTGGCCTGGGCCCCCAGCCCTGAGCCCCTTCTCCCGGGCCCCACCCCCGCCCAGCTGCTGGGGCCCTAATCCAGGGCTGTGGGAAGTGGACAGGGCGGGCGCAGAGGCAGTGGGGACTGGGAGGCCCCATGCCTCTGGGATGCCTTGATGCTGCAGATGTGGCTCTGGGCTCCTCCTGCCTTGGGCGGATTTGACGAACTTGCTAAATTGCAATTCTCCGTGGCTTAGGGAGCTGGGTCCTGGCCAATGCCTGCATTAAACTCAGCAGCTGCGGGCTGCAAGAGCCAAGGGGTGGAGGCCTGGCTGGGCAGGGGACTCAGGGGCCTCCAGGCCTCCAGCCCCTCCACCCTGGGGCCCAGCAACTGAAGGGGGAGGTGCTGTTCCCAGGAAGTGCTGATGGGAAGCCACACGGGAGGGAGGGCCTCACAGACCCAGCCAAGGAAGGACTTCCATCCAGAAAATAAACTTCCCAGGATTCCGTAGACCACAGTGGGGTGAGAATGCTGTGCGCTTAGCCTGTGTGGGGAGCAGGCGAGGCCCTGATGGGGGCCATTCTCATCCAGAGTGACCTGGCCTAGCACTGACGTGCCAGGGTGCTGAGCTCTGACGCCGCTCTCCCAGGCAGGGGCTATGCCCACCACACTCTGGGCCAGGCTGCCTAGAGGCACGTTCTGCCCCGCTGGACACAGGCTCCTCCTTGAGTCACCTTGTGAGCCCAGTTCTAGGGTGACGGGGGGGGGGCCCTTCACACTGTAGGCCAAGATCTGGCTCCCAGGAGCACCCAGCACGCGGCTGTAAGCCTGGCTGAAGGCATACGGGATTCACAACTTCACAGGCCCGCAAGCCCAAATTCCAGGCTGAGGGGCAACCACTCCATCAACCCGGGTTGCCCCCTGGCAAGAGGCAGACCCTGTGGATGTCACTGGGCTGCTGGGTGACCTCGAGAAAGTTAGTCCCCCTGAACAAGCAGACGCAGCATGAGCAGACGCAGACAGCAAAGTGCTGGGTGCATAGTAGGCCTGCAGCAAGGGAAGGTTTCTGGGCCGGGGTCCCCCCCATCTCCTCCCCCCCTTACCCTCCCCCCCACCAAGGAGAAGCAGCAGATGTTTTTGGCACAGGAGCCTGGAGCAGAATTCTGTGTTGCAGACAATAAATTTCCACACACGTACACAGAGAGGAGGTCTCTGCTTCCGGCTGCCTCGGCTCCTGGAATAGCTGCCTTTTAATTACATGGAAAGGTCACCAGAAAAAAAAGAAAGAAATGAAAAGCCTGTGTCGCTAGAAACTTCCTCTCCATGTTTAGAACTTTGCAACAAAGTAGCAGGAGCCAAGGGGAGGGCAGAGGTGGGGATCCCACAGGGTGGGGGTGAGGGGGGGGCATGCCTCCAATTCTCACTCCTAAAGTGGGTTAATAGGTCTGGAAGACTGAGAGCCTTCCTCCAACCACTGAGGGCTGCTGCAGGGAGGCAGTGGACTGACTTGGCCCTGGGGACAGTGAGCCCTACTGCCCAGTCCCATGGGCTTATAATCGTGTGTGTGTGTGTGTGTGTGTGTGTGTGTGTGTGTGTGTGTGTGTGTGTGTGTGTGTGTATGGGGGGGGGACACACGTGAACCAGTAAGTCACATGAACTTGGCATCTCCATAGTGGTGAGTGTTGCAGGCCTGCAGTAGGAGGGCTGTCTCCATCAGAGAAACCTAGGAAGGCTTCTGGAGGACGCTGCATGGGAGCTTTGCGGTAGAGTGGGTAGGAACAATGGAGAGGAAGAAGTCTGTATCCTCTGAAGCATCAGATGAGCACAGGGAAAAGCACCCAGGACAGCAAACTGTGTTCCCAACCAGCAGAGCCACAGGCTGCTTGCCTCGCCTGCCCTCGTCTGTGGTCCTGCCGCTTGATCTATGCCTAGGCTGTTCCCCTTGCCTATACAGTGCCTTTCCAGGACAGGGCCTTCACAGACCTTGGGTCTTTCCCTGACTTTCCAAGCCACAGACGACCGCAGCTGGAAGAGAGCTTCCTCCTCCAGGGGCTCCACCTGCCCCGTCGGGAACCCCAGGGACCCCCAGCTATCCCTAGAGCCACCTGTGGTGTCTCTTCATCTTTGGGCCATGTAAGCTGGGACAAAGTGGGCCTCCAGTCCCCTTCACACCCCCAGCATCGACCCTGCATGCCTGCGGGTGGGAGGGTCTCAAAGTGTGCATGGAACACATGACCACATGATCAGCCTCACTGGGTTTGGGGAGATGGGTCTATAATGACTTTGTGTGAATGGAATATTCTTTCTCCCCTGTAAATTGGATTTACGGGCCAAACAGACTAAATTTATATTATCAGTTCAGTCCCATACCTGAGACCAGTCGCTTATGTAAAAATACTTGTTAAAAATACAATGAATCATCTCCATTGTGAGGAAACAACAATGCAATGTCAGCGCACATCAGGGGCCATGGGAGAAAACCCACAGCCAAATATCCACCATGCTACGGGCCTCTGGGCAGGACTTCGGGGGTTTCCATTGTCTTCTCTGTAACTCACATATTTCCTCCGATTCCACCGTGAACGGATTTCTTTTATGATCACAGAAAAAAAAAAGATAACATTTTTAATAAAAGGATGATGCATTGACATTACTAATTGTGGTTTTGAATTTTAAAAAGCCTCCCATTGTCCCCTCCAGTTCCCACTTTGAAAGTGGCAGTTTTCCTGGCCACCCTGGTTCCAGGCAGACATTTGTGCACATGGCTATACATACCCGGGCAGGACATCTGGTCTCCTGCCCCGTTCACTGAACATTAACGGTAAGCATGTCTTTCATAAGGCTTCATAATTATGGTGGTTAAGGGCTGCGCCATCTTCCTGCAGGCGGCCTCGATTCCCGCCTTAAATTCTTTGTGGGGGGGCGGGGAGAGCAGCAGCCTGCAGAGCTATTAAGGGGCAGTGATTGATGGTTCACGCAGCACGGCCAGCACGCAGCACGCCCCGGAGAGCGTGTCGGCCTTATTAATCCGGCATACCTGTCTGGCCTGGGGAACGACTGTGTCCCTGTGCCCAAGAAAACAGCCCAAAGCTGCCCTCCTTGCCACCTGCACAGTCAGTGGGAAGCATCTCAGAGCCCGGCCGGGGGGTTGCTTGCTTTCAGGTCCATATCTGCCTGGCATTCGAAGTCCTCTCAGCTTGATCTGTTCCGTGTCTCGGGCTGGGTCTCCCGTTTTCCCTGTTGGCCTTATGGGATACCCTCACGTCAGGACCCTCAGACCCCCATACACACAGATATGCCAGCACCTACCTGATAGACCTCTTGTTCATTTCCCAACACTCCCCTACTAGGCTGATGGCAGGCTGTGCCTTACGCATAGGTCCCCCTGGCCCTGAACAGAGCCCCCCGAAGAGTTGGAGCCAGGAGGACAGTAAGGCAGACAGGCAGGTATGTCTCTTTTCCCCCACTCTCTCCTCCTCTCTTTTTCCCCATCTTGGAACATGGCGTCAGCATCCTGTGGCCAAGCTGGGTGACCCTGCTGCAACGTCCCCCCCCCCTCCCCCCCCACACACACATGCCTTTTGCCTATTTTGGTCATGAACCTAAAGCACAGATGTTTCATCAACGCTTCCTGCAGCCTCCACTCTCCCTCCACCAGGATGGGCCCCACAGCCTGCCTGCTCCTGCCGGCCCACTCCCCTCCTGCCTTGCACTCAGGGGAAGCATATTCAAGTGCCAACGTGACCATGCCCCACTTAAAAATAAGTAGCTTCACATTGCCCTTGGGACAAAGTCCGAGCCCCTCCCCACATCTACACTGCCTGCCCTCTGGCCCCCTTCCCTCCAGCCTCCATTGCAAAAGTCCAGCTGCCCCAGTTCCTCCTCCCTAGAGCACTGCCGCCCCACCCGCCTCTGCTGGGCAAAGCTCACTTTTCCTGTATCTGGGGAGACATCCCTTCCTTCCTCCAGGAAGCCTGTCCCTACTGCCTCCCCCCTCCCCCCACCAAAGTGCAAGTATTCACTGTGTCATTTTCTAGTGACAGGACCATCTGCCTCACCAGAAAGGCAGCTTCTTAATAGTCAGTTACCTCCACCAGGGTCCAGCTCCCGGGCAGGACCTGGCAGGCACTGGTGGGTCCTCAGGAAACGTTTGAGAAAATGAAGACAGAAGGTGGGAGGGAGGGAGGAAGATGAGGCCAAATGAGTGATGTGCTAGAGACAGTTCGCACCGGCGTACAAGAAACAACCGTTCAACTTTCAAGAGATTTTTGTGAGTTGACTGTTGAACTCACATTAGGCATCTTGAAACTGACCATAGTGGGAATATTTACACCAGGGAAATTGGCAAATGCCACAAATCAGGGCTTTTATTTCCCAGAGAACCAATCTACTAGCTCACTACCAACTGAATTCCCGGTTTTGCCCACACTAGCCCCAATTTCAGCGAAGAATTCTGGAGTCACCACCATGTTGGAAAGGATCTTGAGATCCGTCTCGACCGTCAGCCTCCCACCCGACCCGCTCATGCACCTCATTCAGGGGCTCAACAAGCAACCTCAGACCACCCCCCAAGTCGGGCTCCCCCGTGCTGGGCTCAGGCGCTCGCAGTCTGACTGGGGTGGGGGGGTTGCTGCACGTGTCTGTGGCAACGAGGTAAAGTGCTCTGATCAAGGGATGGCCAAGGTCACGGGTGGGGGCATGGAGGAAGGAGTGGTCACTTCTGGGTCACTTCCCGAGGACACTGAGGAGGAGACCCTGCAATGTCGTTCACACGACTCAAGTAATTTAAGTTCTAGAAGGTGTTCTGGGTTCCATGGGCTTACAAATTAGGAATGATCTTGGAGGCAAGTGACAGCCAACCCAGCTGATCTGGGCTTCAACAAACGAGGCGTTTTTCTCACTTAGCAAGAAGCCTGGAGGTGGGCGGTAGTGGTGTTAATACCCATCAGACCCGGGCCCTTTGCTTCTGCCTCCTCATCGCTCTCAGCCTACCGGGGCCTGCCACAGGGAGCGGGGAGGGGCCGGGGAGCCTCTCTTGTCGCCTGAATTTATGTACCCAATACCCAGAAGTAGATGTCACCCTCATTAGAGAGGTCTTCACTAAGGAGCCGAGCTGCTTCTGAGAGTTCGTGTGAACGGAGCAAACAGCGTCGTTACCAGTGGAGCGGGGAGGGCGGGGAGGGCGGGCAGGGCGGCCTGAGGAGCCAGGTAATGCTGGTCCTCATCTATCTGCTACCTAATGAGCTACATCCTCGCTTGCCCAAACTGCTACCTGGCAGTTGGCCGGGAGCCTGCCAAAGCCCCATTAACCTTTTCAGCTCTTTCCAAGAGCACATTTACCAAAGGATGGGGGGATCTCTGCCCGGATGGGCCAGCTCAGGCCCTGTCCGTCATTTCTCAGGCTGTTCGGATTTCACTTCCTCTGGGAGGCTGTCACGATCACTCTGGCCTATTTTACCTCTCTCTGCTGACCACCTACTATATCATCCTGCTTCATTCACTTCCTCCGAAGCGTCCCTCCCCTCATTCTATGGAACGGCCTTGTGTGTTGACATGCTTATTGTCTGCCTCCTCTTCCAGAACGGCAGCTGTAGGAGAGTCAGGTCCTTACCTCTCTTGTTCATCACTGTGCACTCAGTGCCTCTAACTGCTCTGGGCGCACAGTAGGTCCTCAAGAAATAGCTGTTGAATGAATTGTTGATGGACCATCTCTAGGGTCCTTGTGGCTTTCCCACAACTGCACATGAAGGGCCTAGCGAGGGGGTGTGCAACCAAATGTCAACTCCGGCAAGGGTGATAATAGTATCCTTTTCTTGTCTAGCCCCTCCATTTTCTGGGTAAGGCAACTGCAGCCCAGAGAGGGGCAGGAACTCTAGGAAGGTCACACAGCAGGGGGCCAAGAAAACCTGGGTCTCAGCCTGCTCTGTTTCTATTCTGCTGGCTGCAGCTCGAGTCCTGGGAGAGTCCTCAGCCTGGCAGTTTCGAAATAACAGAGGGAAAAGTTACAGCTCTCCTATTCCTCAAGAAAAATTAATTCCACCACCAGGCATCTGTCCCCAAAGCTTCAGAATCTGGGGATCAAATCATGGCCCTGTCTTTGCAGTTGCTACCCTTGGAGGTTTCCTCGGCAGATTCCCAGGTAAAATATATTGCCATCCGGCAGCCCGGTGCATAGCAGCACCGGAGTAATCTCACTCGACACAATACAAATGGGATACAATGTCGCCCATCCGGGCTTTAAATGAGAAAGTTAGAAAAACAAAATGCAGAGCCAGGAAGTGGTTCTGATTACAGGGAGCTCAAAGTAATTGCCTTGCCTGGGAAAGCCAGGCAACTCGGCTGCCTGCAATGAGGGGCTGCCTCCCCACCCCCATCCATCATCCCATCACCCGGACTTTGAATATTAAGTAAAGTTTTATTTATGGTTCTTCTTGCAGGCTTATGACTCTCCAGCGAGACGGGGATAATAACAAACCCTCTCACACAAAAGTTAGGCTATAAAAAAATAATTAAGGAAAATTTCCCCTGCAGTACAGGCGGCTGGGAAGCCCTCCTTCTGCAAACACTCTGCACGCGGCCTTCATAATGAAAGCAAATTGCTTCTGGGCTGGAAGGGGCGGGGCGCTTGCCCAGGAAGAGGCACTCTGCTTCTCCCCTTCCTGCCGCTCCCCACCCCCAAAGATGGGCCCCCGGGAGGTGGCAGGGCCGGCAACCCAGGAGAGCCCCCCCCCTCCACCACCATGAGCAGAGCTGAGGGGTGGATTTCTTCTTTGCAGAAAGTGAAAGATGCACTTTGTAACAGATGGCTTGTTAGCAAATGTCAGCCTGTTCCGTCAGCCCCAGTCAGCCCCAATTTGCCCCGTGAGGAAACTGAGTCTGGGGCAGGTTAGAAGGGGCAGGTTGGTTCCAAGTGGCTCACAAGCAAGACCAGGATGCCAGGCGCTGGGGGAGCCCTGAGGTGTGTGTGTGGGGGGGGCGGGTGCAGGTTTTGGCTCAGGACCTAAGGCCAGTGTTGTAG
>NW_017731393.1:3894100-3905927 GCF_001890085.2 Hipposideros armiger
GGGGGGGGGGGGCATCAGAAGTTTGCCACTATCTCCAGGAAGAGAAGCACATATCTGGTTCCAGGTGGGTGCCCTGCAACCACAATGACCAACCACCGCTTCGAGGGCCCTGACCTGTGCCAGGCACCAGGCGAAGTGAGCGCTTTGCCTAAATCATCGTGGTGGTCCTCACAGTGACCTTGTAGGGTCCTCACTGTCCCATGCTGCAGGTGAGGACCCTGAGGCTGGGGGTTGCCAAGTAAGTGCCGGGAAGCAAAGAGCTCCTGGGTTGTGTGCACAGAGGCAGTAGCTTACATTGGTGACCAGGAGCCATTCTCTAAATTTCTCAGCCTCAGAAACACAGCCTTTCCTCCTTGATTTCCTCCATCCTTGCCAGTCGATCTTCTGACATCAGCCAGGGTCTCTGGTGAGGGCATTTGTACTCCTACCCATTTCTAAAATTTCATTTAATACGTGGTATTGAGCATCTCCTTCTGGGTATTGGGCACATCAATTCAGGCAAGAAATATGTACCAGCAGGCAGCCCTGTGTTTGGCAAAGGGGACATGACAGACATAGTACACTCTGGAAGATGGTGTTGCAAGTGAGGTGTGGAACAGTGTTACAGGCAGAGGGGACAGCATATGCGAAGGTCCTGCATCTGGAAGGAGTATTCCCCCGCAACTGCTCCTCTTTCATTGTATATCAGCCAGCATCCAACACTCTATTTTTGCAAGAGTATGTACGGTGTGTGAGAGAGAGAGAGAGAAAGAGAGAGAGAGGGAGAGAGAGAGAGAGTTTGCACATTCATATATTCTATTGATATTTACTGAGCTCAGTTCAATGCCAGGCACTGTGCTCGTTAGGCGAATGTAGCAGTAAACACATGAGAAGCACTTCCTGCCAGCCCTCCTGAGTTGTAGTTCTTATCAGGCTTAAAAGCCCCTCAGTAGGCCTCCCGGATATAGGCTGCATTCCCAGAGTTCCAGGGCTGCGGGTCTGGCTTCCTCCTCCTCCTCACCCTAACATGAAGTGTCCTCTTTGTGGAATGCTCTTTTCCATCTTATTGGACCGTTAAATGCCTCCTCACCCATCAGAACCAGCTCCAACGTCACCTCCTCTGGGAAGCCCCCCTTCAGTCACCCAGCCTGAGTAATTGCCCCGCCTCCGTCCACTCCATCTAGGTAAGATGTTTACATGGCTTCCTCCCCTGGGACTGTAGGGTGAACTTGAGTTTGTCAGGTAGAAAAAGGAGCAGCTTGTGCCAAGGGTAGAAGGCGGCTGTCGGAGGCCCTCACCAGTGCGATGGCTCCGACGCCAGCACAGCGCCTGGCAGCTGGTGGGTCGAAGTACTTGTTGCTAGGGATGGGGTCCCTGCGTGAGTGAAGACCCCGAGAAGACACAGTCACCCCAAACACTTTGCTTTTCGTCACAGACCTTCTGCTGGAAGGCCTGGAAAGACGCTCTTTCACACGGGACTTTGCAGCAGGCCTGGATCTCCTTAAAAAACAGACGCGGCCATGGAGGCCTCGGCCCTGGCCCGTGACGTATGGCCAGTTTATGAGACAGACTAAAATTCCAGGAGCCAGGCGCAGACAGGAGGCTTGCATGGAATTACAAGCAGGCTGGGGCCGGCGGGCCCATGTTTGATGACCAGGTCATCTCCCCCCCTCACCTCAGGCCCGAGCAAACTGCCAGGACACAGCCAGACCCCCCAGCAAAGCCCCCTCCTCACCTGGCCACTGTGTCCTCCTGACTCATGAGTGGAGGGGAAGCTAGCTCCTTGGAGCCCTGCCCCCCAAGCGCTCCTCCCCCGTCAGGGTGAGGGGTCAGGGGAAAGAATTCATGTATGGGCACATACCCGCACGCAGTCAGTCTTCTGGGAAAGCTCTCAGCCTGTGGTGGGGGACACACACTCAGAATCCTCAGGGAAGAGCCTCTGGGGTGCTGGGTCTCTCCAGACTCTCTACCCAGGTTCTGCCCAGAGCAACCTGAGTTCCCACGGGTGCAGCTGGCACCCTGGAAATGGAGCCAAAAGCTTCCACACAGGCAGACACCAGGCACTTGGGTTCTCTGAGGATCTGAGGGAAGGTCTGTCCCCACAGCCATGAGTCGTGGGGTGAAGGGGCCAAGGCAGGACTCTGCAGACCCTGCCAACCCACTCCCCCCATGCAACTTGGTCCCTAGTTGGGGGTGGCATCTCCAGGGACGAGCAAGAAAGTGCTGGGGCTTCTGCTTGTGGTAACCACTGGCAGCCACTCCATGGGGCAGAGAACCCAGGAGCTGGATGCGATGGGGCACAAGACACCTGGGAGACGGGCCCAGTGCAGACTAAGCAGGCCGACCGTGGGAGCTGGCACATTTGCCAGCTGGTCTCTGTCTCAGCCATGCCTGAGTGTCGGGCAGGGGCTTCCTGGAGTTCCAGTCCAGGTCAAGCTGCCTAGTGACAGTGTACCTGGTGGCCGTCCCACCTCCCTCCACATGTCATGACTGCAATGTCCCCACCCCCGTGGCTCTGGACACAGTGCCCGTTCCTCACAGGGCATGAGCTAAGCCTGTGTGTATATGGCAGAGAAAGGCAGAGCAAGAGGGCATATGACACGAGTGTGCCCGTGCGGGTGAATGTGAGCATTTGGGGGGCTGTTGCGGTCCCAGCAGGGTCTCCTGAAGAACTGGTAGTCGCCTATAGGGCCTCCCCCTCTGAAGCCTGATTCTGGCAGTTTCCTTCATGCCCACTGCCGCCCTGCTCCTGCGGTGTCTTGGTCTGTCTCCCCTCTCCCTTTCAAGTCAACCGCTTGTTGAACAGGATTCTGCACACACCTCACCCTGGCACCTCCATCCGGGCGGCCCCACTCCCGCCACCACCCATCCCTGACCCAGGCCAGCTGCTCAGCTAGCCCCTGGGTGCACCACCTGGCCCAGACCCGCTGCACATGAGGCCCAGGTGTAGACTTCAGTGGCCGGGTGGTCAGGGCAGGCCAAACGGGCCATGGGAAGAGCCATGGGGCCTCGGGTATCCTGGGTCAAGGGGCCCCATCCGTGAAAGCCCAGCTGCCTGGCACTGCCACGGGGAGCGTTTTTGCGAGATGAGACTAGGCCTCCGGGTTCGGGGGACAACAGAGCACTAATCCCCATGTCCACCCAGCCAGGGAACATTTGATCTTTTGGCGAGGAGCGTGGGTACACTTCCTGCCGCCCAGGCGCAGCCTGGCTCTGCATCTGCGCCCGTGGCTAATGGATGCACCGCGGGGATGGCCCAGAGAATCCGGTCCCTGGGCTGGGTCGTCTCCTGGAACGTGAGTAGGTGACTGGGGACACTTCAGGCAGGGTACCCGGATGTCCGTGTCCAGCCCAGACTGGAGAAGGTCAACCCCACCCCCCTCTGTTCCCCACGAGGGCCAGGCTCACCCCCTCCAGCCGTAGCCTCCTGCCTGCTGTGAAACACTGAGTCTGGTGACGTCAAGCCTTGTCGCTTTAAAGCATAATTCCTTAAACATGCTCTCACACTCATGCCCCAAATGCACAAAGCAGATCAAAATGGCCCAGGTGGTTTGGTGCCACTCAGGTGCCCGGGCAATGTGGCGCCCTGGGTGCATGCTGGGTGCCGGGGCTCCCGCCATCATCCTTACGTGAGTCACTGCATCTCTCTGAGTCTCCGTTTCTTTATCTGAGAAATGGGAGTGACATCTTCCTCCTGATAGAGGTCACTTCCTATGTCACGTGCAAGTCCCCTTCTCCGGTGTCTTACAAGTGTAACTGTGTCCTTGGCCTCGCCAAGCTTGCTATTCTCATCTGTAAAATGGAGAGACGCAAGCCCTACCCCCTCCCTCTGCAGAGCTGTGCTGTGCAGATCCATGATGGTGGTAACTGTCCGGGCAGGCTACTGCAGAGAGGGGGCCATGAGTGGGGGAGAGGCGGGACTTGGGTGGGGGTGAAGGAGGGGGGCTTGGGAGATACAAGGCAACCCCAACACCTTCCACCAGCCCAGTTCTCCCCATCATCCCCTCAGACCCCTCAAGACCCAGGCCGGGACTGTCTGTTAGCTATTGGCACAGTCTACTTACTCCCCCAAACTCTTTTCTGTGTCTCATGAGGAAAGGCTCAACCCAAGAAGGAGTTCAGCTTCATATACCCAAGACCAGGACGTTGATGGGGGCCATTCTGACCTTCAGCTCTTTTTCTCCATCAATAACATAAGGAGGACGCCAGCCTGTCTGGCCCCAGAATCCATCACTCTGCAATGCCCGCCTGGGTGGTTGCTGCCCTTCACCCTGAAAGCCAATGCTGTTGAGATAACGAGACCAACTTAAAGAGAGGGGGAGGCACAGGCATCTCTGTGGGCAGCACGCTGGCCCCCGGATGGGGGTTGCAGGGGCTCCATGGGCACAGCACATTCCTCCTTGTGCAGTGGGAGGCCCCGGGGCCCCTGGAGAAGGTGGGGGGAGGGCTGGGAGAGTGGAGAAGTGGGGGGCCTTGGCCAGGCTGGTTTTATCACACTCATTCCTGCCCTCACTGGCTTTGCCCATCTTGACGCGACTGAGAGCTCATGTCACTAAAGCACAAATATTTACAGTCATTTATAAGATGGACGGTCCACACCCGCTGCTCCCAGTGTTCCCAGGCATGAGAATCGCCTGGGCAGTGAGTCCCCAGACACAGAGCCAGGGTCCTTCCTGCCTGTTCTGAACATGAATTCCCAGGCCTGGGGCTGGGACTAGAGCTGGCCGACTGGAAGTTTTAAAGTTTCCCACAGGTGATTCTTCTGCAGCCAGTGGGAAGACCCACGTTAGGACCCACAGTCTACACTCCAGCAGGAATTCCTGGGGAAGTTGTAGCGGAAGCTACAGGCAGTAGAGGCAGCGTCCTGGACGAGCCCGGGCTGCCCCCTGCCCTTCCTCTCTGGGAGGCTTTGGTAACTCACGTCTCAGGGCTTGATCCCTCTGCCTTCGAGAGCCAGCCCGGCAGCACCCATCTAAATGGGACCATTCTGTCTTTCTCCGGCCCTCCCTCTGCTCCCCCACAGCTCTGTCCCCACACCACAGTCAAGGCACTCAGCACCCCGAGTGTTGCTTCTCATGGAGCGTGAGCCACCGACTGCCACCCCCCCCAGCTCACACTTCATCTGTACCAGATGTGTACACCACGTCATTTAATTCTTACTGCAGCCAGTGCCGAAGCCAGTCATCGGCACGCCCACTTTCCTGGTCAGTCAACTGAGCAGAGTGGAAACCTGGCAGAGCTGCAACTCTGCTCCCCAGACTCTGACACTGGGCGGGTCTGGAGTGCGTGGCCTACTTGTGCCTCACCGCCTGCCCTCCCTCCTCCGCTCTCTTCCTCACACAAACAGTTGTTCAAGGTCATCTGTGTGCCAGGCATTGTCCTCCGTGCCAGGGGTGTGAAGACGAAACGGACACGGCCTGCCAGGGGAGACAGATGGCGAAGCAAGTGCTCGCAGGACAGGGTGGCACGAGGCAGAGCAGAAGTGAGTTCAGGATATGATTCAGAAGGCGAGGCCACACAGAGGGAGCGGGCCGGGAGATGCCACAGAAAAGGCAGGAAGGCTGGCTTCCTGCAGCCCCCGGCACACAGCAGAGCTGCTGAAAGGCCAGAGGACAATGCAAACACTCCGAGCCTGTTCCTTGCTCATCTCCGTTCGCTGGAACCCCATGACCTCCTGACCCCAGTGGGCCGCATCTGTTTATGCGCTCATTGGAATCTGTGCTGACAATATACTTGTTTAATTTCCAGCGAGAGCGGGGAGATTTGTCAGGGTCAGGGATACGTCTTGCATAAAACATTTTGATGAAACTCTGTTGGCCGGAGACTTGCTTTCCCCGTCATACTTAGAGAGAGCTAGCTGTGTCCTAATAGGAGTCGCTGCCTCGTCAGCGTGTTCACCATTTACCCTTCACTCTCTGCCAGATGTTGCTGGATATAAATTCCTCCCCAGAAGAGAACCCGGGGTGTCTTGGGAGAGGTGTTAACTCACGTGGGCCACGGGAGACCACTGCACGCTTGGCTGGAGGAGAGCCAGCGTTCTACAGGGAGGCCAGGAAGAGGACGTCCTGTCTCCAGTGTCCTGGAGGGAGTAATTAAAAACAGGGGTCCAGCAGAGTGTCTCATCTCTGTCAGCCGCCTGATAGGTGTGGGGGCCCCACTTGGAGCCGGCAACGGCGGGCCTGCCAATGGAGCCTGAGATGCTGAGGTTATTGTGCTAGCCTGCTGAGGGCTGAGGCCATCCTTGGCCTTGAAGGAGGGGCCCCGTCAGAGGGGTGTATAGCTGCGAGTGAGCAGGTGGCCTCACTCAGCCCTGGATGGGGTGGAGAAGTCACTGGGCAGGCACAGTAAGGAGCTGTGTGCCCCGAGAGGGTTTCGGGTGGGTGGAAACAGAGTCTGCTTGTGTCCTGAGTGGAATGGAGGGGGCGTGAGCACTGGATTGAAAGAAGAACAGGGAGCCACCTCTTACGCCACACACCTGCTGTGTGCCAGCCCTTTACACGCTTCATCTCCTGCAATCCTCACCACAGTCCTGCTAAGCACGGGTTATTATGCCCATTTTTCAGACGTGGAAACTGAGGGTCAGAGAAGTAAAGGCACTTATCTGGAGTCACACAGCCAGAAAGTGGAGGTGCAGGGGTCTGGGCCCAGAACCCAGGCTATATACATGGAGCCTGGCCCAGTGCAGACAGCCAAAGCTGCAGGCGAGCCGAGAAGGGGGCGCTCACCAGTGACCCTCAGTGTGTGCTCCCCGCGCCCACCCACAGGACCGCAGAAGCAGGCGTGGCTCACTATCGGTTAGCAAACAAGAGGCACAGGCCCTTCCACAGCCCCCTTCCATGTCCATGGCAGGCATTGCTAATCAATCACACACTCTTCCACACGGAATCCTGCCTTAGAATCCTCCTCCACACGGGCCTCCAGGCGGCACCGACAATCAGGGCTGGACAGAAGGACCGATTTGCCATCCCAGGCTAGTTCTTGATTTTAAGTTGCCAGGCTCTAGGGCCACGCTGTCCAATCCAGTAGCCACTAACTACCTGGGGCTGCTGAGCACCGACATTGCACAGAATACAAAGGAGATGTGTCCCAAGTGTGAATGAGATGCCGGATTCCAAAGATGACCAAAACCAAAAACAAACAAAGAAACAAAAACAACAAAGTATCTCGTTAATCATTTCGATGTTAATTGCATGTCAGCATGATAACATTTTGGATATACTGAGTTAATGACAATATATTCGTAAAATTGATTTCACCTTTCATTTTTACTCTTTTATCGTGGGGCTCCTATTATTTGTTGGCCATGCTGGTCCAGGGTTCAGGCTGCTGTGAAGAGCGCCCCTGGTGGCTGGGAAGCACAAATCCACTCCACCAAGGAGCCGTCTCACCAGCGGTGGCCCAGGGCACGTTAAGTACGGGGCTCTGCACCTCAGTTTCTTCATCCGTGAAGTGGGAATAATAACAGTGATTATCTCATAGGCTTGTGACTGAGGAATGGATGAACTAATATATGTAAAGCACGTAGAACAGCGCTTGGCACTGTAGTGAGTGTTAAGCAAAGGCTGACTGTGTTTTTTAACATCTTTTTGCCTGGGAGGTGGAGCCTGGGCCCCTTTCTCTCCTGGGCCTCCCGACCTTGGCCCCACTCCAGAGCAGCCTCCACTCTCTGCAGGAGTGATGGAAGGGGTCCAAGGCCCAGCTAGCCCCCAGCAGGAAGAGAGCAGCTTCCTGTCATGTACCTCCCCCCAAAGGCTCCCCCATTAGGCCAAAGCCATCGCTGGAGCCACTTCCTGTGTCACGCCAACAAACCCCCCTGTGACCCCCTCACTTGGGTTCCTGCCCGCCAGGGCCCTGAGCTCTCAAACCCAGAGCCCCAGTTGTAACCTTTGGCTGCCTCGCAGCCCCCCGCCCTGTTCTTTTGCCGCTCCCTGCCCCTGCTCTCACCACAGAGTTGGTGCCTCGATCACTTCCAGGGAAGCTGCTTAGCTCAGTTCCACTTCCCAAAGAGCCCGGGGACAGTAGTAGCCATGCCTTTTCTGATATGAAGCAAGAGTGGCTAGTTTTGAAGCAAAGCGAAGAAAATACAGGAAAAGTACAAAAGAGGAAAAAAAGAAGTCTTCCGTAACTCCACCAACAAGAGACAGCCATTGTTAATATCTTCCAAAGCTCCCTTCTAAAGCAGTGCTCTCCAACAGCAATAGAAACCAAGCCACAAATGCAAGCCACATGGGTAATTTTGAATTTTCCAGTGGCTACATATAGAAAGTAAAACACGCATGTGAAATTGATTTTAACAATATATTTTATTTAACCCAATGTATCCAAAATATTATCATCTCAACATGTGATCAATATAAAAAAATTATTAACGAGAGATTTTGCGTCCTTCTTTGAAACCCAGTGCACTGTTCCACTCGCAGCACATCTCAGTTTGGAGCGACCACATTTCAAGTGCTCGATAGTCCCATGGGGCTCACGGCTGCTGTGACTGGACAGCACGGGTCTAGGGTGCTTTTTAAAGCAAACAGGCATGAAGGAGTTTGACAGCATTGGACTGGGATGGCCTGCAGAGTTTGGGACACTGCTGGTTCCCACTTGACCCTGAGAAGCTTTGCAATGACCAAAGCCCCTTCTCCCTCAGGGCAGGCTGCTCCAGGCACCCCACACGGAACCCACATATCCTTTCCCAGGGGTTCCACACATCATTCCAGATACATGGAATGCCGGGAAGAGCCGATGCTAACAAAGGAAAGACCAAGATGGCTTCCATGTACTCCAGGCTCACGATGGGGACCAGGCCTCCGGGAGACCTCCAAGACTAAAAACCGGGGAGTTCCCCAGAACCCCTCGACCGTCCTCATTACACTGCCACTGCCCCGCTGTCCACACTTCCTCGAGCTTCCTCGGTTTCGCACTCTAGGAAGAAGCCCCGAGGTGCCCTAGTGCTTCAGCCTTGACATTCTGCCAACTTGGGCTCCTTGCAATGGGCTCCCCACACTTTCCGAACAGCGCGTCTCCCCAGATGAAAGACTGAAAGAAGATAAAAATAGTCCCAAGGAAAGGGACTGCTTCAGCTGACCCCGTTTTCAGAGCCCCTGCTTCATCTCTGATGTGAATAATCCACCCCTTCTAAAGCACGGCTGTTAAGTTAGAAACATCATTATGGCATTGTCTTTGATGAGGTCCTTAAAAAAATCATAAACACCCAGCACATTAGGAGGCGTGCCCAGAAAGCATTGTTTCAAGTCCTTTGCTCAGGCAGAAGCGATGGCCGTGATCCGCTGTGGCGAGCTTGTTCCCAAGTCGACATATCAAAGCTGCCTTCGGTTTCCTCCCAGTTCACACGGAGTACGGCCTTGTTTCTTTTGAAGGGTTTGCTGAGGTGGCCCCGGACT
Source organism: Hipposideros armiger (assembly GCF_001890085.2). Lineage (NCBI taxonomy): Eukaryota > Metazoa > Chordata > Mammalia > Chiroptera > Hipposideridae > Hipposideros > Hipposideros armiger. Next base: position 3,903,475 of record NW_017731393.1, read on the forward strand.
AGAAGGCTGGCAAGCAGACAGCCGCTTTGACTCCAGCACGAGCGCGCTGGCCCGGGGCACCTCCCCTCTCTGGGCCTCTTGTTCTCAATTGCCTCATGAAGACGAGCCCAAGTGAGTCATGCTGGAGTGAGGCCAACTCAGTGTGTGTTCTTGTAGAAGCCGAGGGACGTCCCTTGAGGCTCTGGGGATATTAATAATGACATGAACAATAGCAACCAGTACCACTACCATTCATCGAGCACTTGTTGTGTGCCAGGCCACCACAGTAAGCGCGTTAGATGCACTATCTCCTTTAATATTGCAACTCTAGAAGGAGGTACTCTTCGTATACCCACCCACTTTACTGATGAGGAGACTGAGACACAGGGGAGGGTGAGTCCTTTGCAGGGCTATCTGCCCTGTCCGGTCCTTCTCCATTTCCCAGGAGGTGCCCTCGATAGAGAGGGACACTCTACCCTGATTTTTCACGGTTCCTAGAATCGCAACTGGAGCCCAGAGCTAACAGGTCTGCAAGGAGGTCACTGAACTAGGTGACAGCAGGCTAAGGGACATCCTGAAGCCAGCCGTTTCCTACAAAGCCAGGCCGCCCCTCCCCACGCAGGCTGCTGTGCTCCTGCTCAATAGCAGACTCGGGAGTGGGATGGCTGCGGGTGGCCGCCCTGTGTGGGCATCTGGCCCACGATTCCAGCAATTTCTTATTCAGAAGCCCAAGAATAGATTTTAAGGGGGCTGCCTGGTTGAAGGGGGAGTGAAAGGCCGAGAGACCCCTAGCGCAGCCCGTGGTCACCCTGAGGCCCTGAAAACCCCTGCTCTGGGTAACTCTGCCCTTTGGATGGTAAACTGGGTCTCTGAGCACCTGCTACATGCCCCACAGTGCAGAGGCTCCCCCACTCTACTAAGCCTGGATTTCAGGGAGCAGAGTGCTGAGGCAGGACGTGAACTGGGTCACATTCCCAGGCCCATACCTTGGCTACTTTGTCCATCTTGGTCTCCTCAGCCGAGGGGCCCTTGCCCCCTCCATCCCCACTGACAGCTGATGGGTTCCAGATTTTCTGTTTTACTTTTGCAAGAAAATGGAGCCCAGAGCTTTGGTTTGGCTCCCCACATGGAAAATCCACCCTGCCGTTTGGCCAGCGACCTCGGGGGGCCTCCTTTCCAGGACAGTAGAGCTGGGGTGGAGTGAGGCCCCTCCAGAACAGGGCTTGGCAGGGCCTGCAGTGAAGTGGTCAGCATGGCAGCTGCCCCCATCTGTGGCCCAGGCCTGCCCAGCAGTGGACCCGGACCCAGCTCAGCCCCTGTGGGAAGAGGATTGGAGACAGTTTGCCTGGCCTCGCCCAAACCCACAGCCCCAGATGAGCTCACTTCCGCCCCCTGCTGGGAGGGGAGCAGAGGCGCACACGACTCCTGCCAGGGAGCCTGGGGCCCAAGGCGGGAATCCCTGTCTTGGTCAGGCTGCCCCCATTCCCCCCTCTGAGTCCCCTGCCTTCTTCTGGATGGGGGGGGGCGGTCAGCCCTTCTTGCCTCAGGACAGGGTGCTAACCATGGACCTGGCTTCTCAGTGTAAAGGCCGCTCTGGCGCTCCTCGAGACCCACAGCGCAGCAGCCCTGAGCTTTCCAGAGGCGTCTGGGGGCTCCAGCAGACCTCCCCTCCCTTGGCCTCATGGTGGGCAGAGCTGGACTGCAGCCCCATTGGCCAGGTGGGAGAACTGGAGGGTGACACTGAGGGCCTGAGCCCGCAGCTGGTGAGTGTGAGCTCCTGGGACAGCTAATCCTTCAGGAACTCCCTCCCGAACCAGCCCCTCTTGCCGAGTGACCCCCACCCCATCCGTCAAGCTCCATCCCCCACTGGTTTGGGATTGGCTTCAAGCAGGATCCCCTGCAGCTGTCCATGTGTTACGATACATATGCTGGCACATCCCTGGGTGAGAAGCTCTCCCGCCACCCCCCCTGCCTGGGCCCAGGGGTGCCGCCCCCGCCTGGCCCACCACCCTCTAAAGCTTGTACTGAGACGGGGTGGGCTCCGCCATGCACGCACGTGCTGGCTGGGTCCTGGCTGGGTCCGCACAGCGGCCTGTTGGCCTGTGCTCTGATAGGCCTGCGGCCAGACAATCCATGCCCCTGGACTCTGCTCAGGGGGCCCTGCCCTGTGTCCCCTCATCCCTGCAGAGAGCTGCCCGGTGCCCAGGCCTGGGAAGGGGCGCACAGGCTGGCTGGGGTGCAGGGGCTCCGGGAGAAGTCACGAGGGCTGGAGGGGAGGAAAGTTGAAGCAGCCCCCCTGCTCCTAGGCTTCTGTCCAGGGACAAAGACTTTCTGCTGCAGCTGCTGGGAGGAAGGGAGGAGGCTGGAAGGGAGAAAGGAAGGAGGGGAAGGGAGGGTGGAAGGAGAGGGGAGAAAGAGGGAAGGAAAGTAGGGAAAAGGGAAGAGAGTAGGAGGGAGGACTGGGGAGGGAGGGG
>NW_017731393.1:3906341-3923946 GCF_001890085.2 Hipposideros armiger
CCCCCCCAACCTCCTCTTTGGCCCTGAGCTACAGCCTCTGCCCTCCTCTCCCCCTTTACCTGAGACACATCTCAGATGGAAGCTTGTCACCCCTGAAAGACCCTCCAGCAGCTCCCCGTTGTCCATGGGATCCCAGTTCATCCCACTGAGACCCTGCTGGCCGCCCTCTCCTTCTCAGCGCTCATCCCAGCCACACGGGTTCCCTGGCTGCACTGTTGGGACCCAGGTGAGTCGGGGCAAGGCGGCTCCCCACTCACCCCAAGCCTTGGCCAGGCTGTGTCCTCCTCTGGAAGGTTCCTCCTCCCAAGACGTATCTCAGCGGCCCATCTCAGGCACCTCTGCATCCCTCACCTCGGCCGTGTCCAGCCCCACCCTGACCTGAACTTTAGTTTGTCACAAGTCAGTGCCCCTTCTTGGGGCAGTGACAGCCCCAGTTCCTGTTCCTGAGCTGCTCTGGGCCCAGCACAGGACGCGGCTCGGTGCATGATGGAGAACGGGGTGGAGGCTTACCCTTTCACACTTAGAGCAAACACACTTACCCCTTCCAGGGGCCATTTTGCCTCAAATGCCATCTTTCCTGTCCTCTCACACACCCTCACCTTCCACTGCCCCCACCAGTGTCCACCTGGAGGCAACCTCACCCCAAATAAAGGGAACCCCGAAGCCAAGAGGGGCTCATCAGATCCTTGGTTTCTGACCTCGCACTGTCTCATAGCTCTTCCCCAGGGCCGGGGCGCCCCAGCTCCCCAGCCCACCGCTGGCACGGGGCCCACCTGTGCGTGCTCCAGCTCCCATGGGGGCTTCAGAACCCAGCCTCCACACCGTCACCTCCCCTGACCCTCCACCGTCAGCTGCTGTTCCTCACCTCCTGGCACGGAGCCCCAGTGTCCCATCTTCTGGTTGCACCCACTTCTCAGGACATCTACCCAAATGCTTCAGGGTAGTCTCCATTTTTCCACGAAAACCACGATCTCTCTTTCCTGGTCCTTCCTCCCTGCCTTGGTGGCAGCGAACGCTGCCTGCGCCGTGAAATTATTTAGGGCACCTTCGTCGTCCCCATGTCCCACTTGCCTTTCTCCTTGACGCAGGCCGTTCAAGGCTATTCCCTCCAAGTGACTTTCATGTTGCAAAACTCCATTAAGCTTTTATCTGCCTGGGGGAGCCATGCCTTCAAGAACCAGGAAGGGAGGCAGTTTCTTGACAGTGAACAGAAGAAATATGTAAATGGGCATAGAACTGAGAGACTGTCTCGTCCCCCCAATTCCACCCACCCCATCTCCAAGAGGGAACATGCCTGCCTCACTCCCCACTCTCTGCTCTGGCAAGGGGCGCTGCGAGGCAGGCAGGGCAAAACCATTTCGAAATCCTTATCTGAATCTTTGGTTCATTCCAGTGGCAAAGAAACCCATTCGCAGGAAACCAGGGGCCTTTGCGGGGGCTGCGTTGGCAGGAAGGGCATTGGCGCAAGAGCCAGAGACCTGGGCTGGAGTCGCAGCCAGGCCCTGGCCACGCTGACGCCTGCGGTGCGTGTCAACACTTTTCACAGGGGGCATTTGCTGTGATTTCTTCTAAACATTCTCTCTTGGCCTGACTCTGAGGGCCCCCAAATTGTATAAAATGAGATGCCGCCACCCGGACCCCACCCAGCCCAGGCTGCAACACGTCCTGCTGTGTGGCCTTAGGCTGCCACCTGCTCCACGTGCCTCAGTTTCTCACCTGTGATTCCTTCGTGAGGACTGAGTGTAATTACGAAAACCATGTCTTGTGTTCCAATGGGGGTGTTATCCGTTCTAGGGGTGTTCACCCCATCATGGATTTGGATTCCTGTAAGAATGCTCTGAGGTTGGTGGTTGCCCCATCTCAGCGATAGGCCAGTCCGGCATGTCAGCACCCCTCCAGGGACGAGCGCTCGGGTGCTGTGCCCCTTAGCAGTCTGCAGCTGGCGAAGGAACCCAATTGCTAAGGCTCTCCAGCCCCCTACTATTTCCAAGTGACCCACAGACCCAACTTCCGTTGCCACTGGGCAGCTGTTCTCCAAGGTGCCAGTTAGGGAAGTCACCAGGCCCCATCTTCTGTCACTGCCTCTGAGCTGGGGGAACTTATCCCTGAGCTGGCTGCTCATAGATACACTCGCTTTTAATCCTCTCAGCAGCTCTCACAAAAAAGCCCATTTCACAGGTGAGGAAACTTAAGCTCAGAGAGGTGAAGTAACTTTCCCAAGGCCACACAGCTTCTAGGGTCTGGCCTGTGTAGTGGTGAGCTCTTTCCCAATGATGTGACACGTGACTCATCTGTGTGGCCCATGGTCACCCCCTCCCCAGTTTGGCTTGGGCTCTATCTGACCAAAGGCTGTCCTGCTTTCGGACACGGATGGCTGAGCTAGACAGCCTAGATTCCGATTCTGTCCTTCCTCACTCTGCCTCATGCCGACGGACAACTTGCAGGTTGAGGAGGACCTTCCAGTAGTTGGGGGCACTGCACCTGTGAGGCAGGAAACAGCAACCCGGCAGGTGAGGGACCACCCTCTGAACTCCCACCAGCGTAAACTGCAGCCATCTCTCTCTGTCTCACCTGCACCCTCGGTGGTGGTCCCTGCCTGAGGCCACCAGCAGTGGGCCAGATACCACATCGGGGTCTTCTGGAGCTGAGTTCTCCCCATGGTGCCGTCCGTGGAAAAGGGGATGCACGCCCAGCTACCTGGTGCCCAGGTGAGCAACCCGGAAGCCTCCTGGAGGGGGTAGGGCTCCAGGCATGCTGGGCTGAGGGCAGACTCTCCTGCACCCCAAAAGGTCACTGTCCAGCACAGTCAATATTTTTTAATCAAGGAGGCATCATATATGTATTTCTTAAAAATAAAAAGGGAAGACGTGTGAGGTCTCGTTCCCGGTGCTGGAGCCACCGGCAGCTCATGGCTCATTTCTCGTCTCCTCTGGCTATAATTAAGCCCGCGATTCGGAGCGTTTCTGCCTGCTCAGCTCCAGTCCCAGCACAATATTTCACCCCACGGTTAAGTGAAGAGAATACATAAAGACACCCCGCACTCCTATGAGGATGACACTGTGCTCTGCGGACCTCAGGAACGCCCAGCCACCTTGGTCACTGTGGCCGGGGCCTCGTGATGGGCACAGCGTGCAGGGCCCCTTGGTGGGGAGACCAGGGAAATGCCGGCCCCTCTCAGGCCCTCAGTGTTCCCATCTGTAATATGGGGGAGCAGACAAGGGCCTCTTGAACCCACCCTGTAGGCTACAGCCTTCACTTTCTGACTCCTGAGGCAGGCCCTCAGAGGCAGGCCCTCCCTGGGACCATTTGTAGTGGGGCGGTCTGCCCCGAAACCTGGGCAAGACGGTTAGTTTCAGGGGTCTCTCTCCCTGCCTGACCTGACCCCCAGCTCCCTCCAGGAGGCCAGCCCCTGGAGGAGCCCTGGGTGGCGGTGTTGACATGGAGCGCCCAGGGCAAGTGGGTGCTGCAGTGCCCTCAGGCCACCAGGGGGCAGAGGCACCCCGGCGAGGCGCCGCCTTCCGCTCTAGTGAGCCGGGCGCTTGGCCACCACTGGACACGTCGGAGGAGGGGACTGGGCGGTGGGCAGGTGCCGGCCGGACTTCTCCCCTGCTGCCTGGATGGCCCTCAGGGCTCTGCCCCAGCCTCTTCTGGAAAGTTCATTAAAACTCAGCCAGACCCCCTGCGTCTGAACCCCAGCTGAGGCCCAGGGATGGGGGATTTCACACCCGCCACGCCCCCTCCATGCACATAAAGTTTAACCACCACTGTTCTAATCCACTTCTCCCTCGCCCATGTCACAAGTGGGGAAACTGAGGCCCAGAGAGGCCAGGAGCTTAAACCAAGACCCTCTCCTGGAGCGGCTGTCCCAGCACCGGGTGACTTCGCCTGTTGTGGTGGGGAATGCTTTTAAGAATTCCTTAATTCCCTTTCGCAAAAAGACAGGTTGTGCTTTGTGCAGAAATCGTTATTCAAAAATTACAGACTCTGGTTGTTTCTATGGAAACATTTTCCACCTTATGCAAATGAAGCAAGAGGCATGAAAACAACGCCTTCCCTTTCTGCCTCCCCTTATTTCTTTTTGGAACCTTGAAAAGCAGCCGCTGAAAGTTTAATCCTGGGCAGAGTGGGCGCGAGGCGGCCTCTCACCCTGCGGGGTGCATTGGCTTCATTAATGCGGGGCCTTTGGCCCCTGAGCTGAGCGGTGTCTCAGAGCTCCCCAGCCAATTGCTCAGAGGCTCTGCCCCATTTACTCCCACTCTGATCATTAGTGAGTGGTGAGTGACAAAGGTCGCTCAGAGCATCCCTCCTGCACTTTGAAGGGGACCCCGCTGCCCACCCACACTCCCAAGGGAAGCCCACTCACAACGCAGCCAGGGGGGGAGGCACCCCATTTCTGGTCATCTCCCACCCCCACCTCCTTTGAGCACCTGTTGTTTCCCCAACCTGACTGGCAACTGGCCGACTGGCATTCCTTGGCATTCCTTTGAGGGCCTTGCCCTCTGCACCCCCTGTTGCACCCAGCTCCGCCTCCAGGGAAGAGGGTGTTTGGGGGTTACCAGGGATAGGGGTATCGGGCACATCTTTCCTCTAGTGTTGATTCAGTCCCCAGCACTGGTACTTCCTGGCTGTGTGGTCTTGGGCTAGTCTCCTTCCCTCTCTGAGCCTCCCTTCCTCCCCTGGTACCCCACTCCACCCCGCTTAGAATGGGGGTGATAGCACCTACCTTGCAGGGTTGCAGTGAGGGTGAAATGAAAGGGTCATCTTCAGTACTTAGCACACAGTGGGGACTCATTCCTTAGGAACCCCCAAGTTGTTCCTTGGGGAGGGGAAGCCAGGGGAAACACACACTCGTGAGGGGTGTGCTGTGTGGGGTGTGGGCACCCCAGGGAAGCTCGCTTTCCATCAACTGAGAATCCCCTCAGCTGCTCTGGGAGGCAGTGGCCACCAGAAAGCAGCGTCTCACAGAGCAAGGGCACTGAATTTGGAGCCCAGAGACTTGGGTTCGAGTTCTGGCTCAAAGGTGTCAGAACTGGGTGATCTGGAGACCATTTCTGCCCAGGCCTCAGTTTCCCCATCCATCGGGGCCTCTATCGTCTCCCTGCCAACCCCACAGGGCTGTGTGGGGACCAGATGACTGACGGCCGTGGGAGGTAGGCAGGTGAGGGCCAGGGATATGGAGGGCCTGGAGGTCGGACATGACAGTCCATCCTGGGTACGAGCCACTACCCCACGGCCATGACCCAACCGTGCAAGCTTTGGCTCTGGGCCCCTCAGGACACCCTGCTCCCTTGCTCTGGTCTCACCAACCCGCTCTCCTGACAAGGCAAGCTTGGAACCTCTACAGCACGTGCCAAAAGCTCTCCTGTCTGGTCCAAGTATATCACTCATTAAATAAGGAAGCGCATTGTGTGCGTACTGTAATTCTCCCACTTTACCGAGGCACAGAGAGGCTGAGCAACTTGTTCAAGGTCACACAGCTGGTGAGCGGGTGACTGGGATGAGAAGCAGCTAAACTGACTGCAGAGGCCACATGCTTGACCACCTTGCTACCTTGATCCTGTTCACACGTGGGCGTTGTATCAGGGTCCTGGGGCTGCCATAACAAAATGCCACAAACTGAGAGGCTTAAACAACAAAAATGTGTTGTCTCACGGTTGTGGCGGCTGGAAGTCCGAGATCAGCGGTTGGCGGGGTTGGCTCCTTCTGAGGGCCGAGGGAGAATCTGCTGCAGCCTCCGCTCTTGGCTTACAGGTGGCTGTCTTGGTGTCCACATAGTGGTCCCCCTCCACGTGTGTCTCCGTGTTCAAACTTCTGCTTTTCATAAGGCCACTAGCCATTAGATTAGAGCCCACCCTAGTGACTGCATTTTAACTTATTACCTCTGTAAAGACCCTCTCCAAATAAGATCACAGCCTGAGGTACTGGGGGTCAGGACACCGACATATGAATTTGGAGGGTGGGGGACACACTTCAACCCAAACAGGAGTGAAGTCACTGTGTAAGGTACAAGGCACAGAGGTGTAGGTCGAATGAGGGTGGTGAAGGGCACTTTTCTCTCCTCTCCAATAAAACCCGAACCTCCAAAGTTGAAGCAGTTAGCCTGAGAGCCCCTATTTTCTACAGAAGCCCCCAGAACCAGCCCCACAGGACTTACCACGAGAGGACAGAGCTGCTCTATTCAACCTTCCATCCAGCCCATGCGTCCACACGTACAGTGAACACAACTTGGGAATGAGGCACGAGTGTAACTGAGCAAACATCTCAGTTTGGGAGGGCTAGAGGCCTCGTTAGGCGCTGTCTGTGCCAGTTATCAACGCCCTCTCGCTCCAAATGCACGCTTTACTGCCGGCTCCCCGTGGAAGGAGGGCCCTTACGTCACCTTTCCTGGGCCTGGTGGCACCACGCTGACCTCAGTCAGCAGGGAGAAAGGGGCTCCTTCCGGGTTGGGGGGCACCTGGGTGACCCCTGCACACGCTCCGGCAGTGCAGTGCATGCAGCCAGAGGCTCCTCCCAGCGCCCTCCTGGGGGTGTCACAGTGAACAGGACACTTCTCCCTGGACAGCTTCTCCCAGCACCCTGGAGGGCCGATTTCCAGCAAGTTCCCTGTGGTGGATTTCCAGCAGCTTCTGCCAGCCTGGCACCACACTGGGCTTTCTACCATTCAGTGAAGTACAACCAGCCCCCCCAACAATATCCAGATGTCAGCCCAGGGGTGAGGGGTGTCATCCTTGGGTGCTCTATCTCAGCCCTGGGGGCAGCGGCCGCACCTCACACCTGCTACTGCTGTAGGAGAACTTAGAGTTCTCCTTCCATCTTACCAGCCAGTGCTTCATTAGTCCAACCCCTGTCACAGGTAATGCTTCTGTGTGATAGACCTCCCCTGTTCAAATGGCTATGTCGTGTCTGTCCCCTGACTGGACCCTGACTGATACGAAATCGGAACCAGCAATGGTCCCGGGTGGCAGGTGGGATTTGGGGATTGGCCCTGTCATGCCTCTGGGCTTCCTGCTGATGGGAAACGGGCTGTTAGAAAGTAATCCTATTGTAGCAGTAACGTCACCACTGTCACCTGTTGTTGACTGCAATGCAGTGGAGGCTGAACTTGACCATTACGGCGGTTGTGATGACTACCAGGCAGGATCTGGGTGAGCTCTGGATTCTTTGGAGTACACCTGAGCACCTACAAGGAGCAAGTGACAAGCTCAGATCCATTAGCTCTCAGCTCACCAGCGAGCTTCCATGACAGCTCTCAAGGAATCTCTAAGTTCTCTTAGCTGCAAGGCTGACATTGCTGAAAATCAAATACCAAATTTAATTACACAGGTTGCTGGAATGCCACAATTTGAATTCACATGCTCAAAAAGTTTCTCAGGAGAAAGTTAAGGCATTGATTGGTAAAGACTAGGATTCCAAAACTCGGAAGGGGACCATCAGGTTGGATCCAAATAAGATGGTCAGTCTTGAACCCCTCAAATCATGCTGAGCCCCGTTTCCTTCTCATATCTGAAGAGACCAGCCTGCCTCTGCCTGAAACCCTGTGGACACTTGCCTGGTGACTGTTCTCAAGACCCACTGCGGCCACTCCCTGCTGAAACCAGACACACAAGGGTCCATTCTCAACATACTTCGGGTGGGCAGGTGCACACTATGACCATCAAAAACATACCCACCAAAACAATGATAAGGCTTTGCTAATATACATGGGCAGAAACCTGGGGACCACGTGGGGGTGGATTCTAAGGGTTCTGGACCACAGAGGGAGGAGTTAACATCAGATCAGACCAAATATGATTGACATAGTTGCATTCATTAGAGATTCCAGGTTTAATGTGTTAGACTGTATACCTATGTATTCATTATGTAACCAATTACTACAAACAGCGACATAAAATAACACCCTCTCATCATATCTTCCAGTTTGGCTGGGTCAGTAATCTGGATGTGCTCCAGCTGGGTCCTTGGCTTCTAGGCTTCTCACAGGCTACCGCCAAGGTGTCAGCCAGCACTGGGGTCACATCAGAGGCTCGACTGGAGAAGAATCCGCTTCCGAGGTCACATGGTTGCTGGCAGAATTCAGTTCCCAGCCGCTTGCTGGACTGAGGGCCTGAGTGACGAGGGGCTGGTGGCTGGAGGCTTGTCCTCACGGGCCTCTTCCACATGGTCATTTCCTTTACCAAAGCTTGCAAGTTGGTGTGGCAGTAGAGTCTGCTGGCAAGGCAGAAGTCCCCATCTCATGTAGCCTAATCGCAAAAGTGACATGCCATTGGCTTTGTCATATTCTGCTGGTTAGAAGTATGTCACAGGTCCCACCCGTACTCAAGGGGAGGAACTGCACGAAGAAGATGTGCGTACCGACAGGCAGGGTCCCTGGGAGTTGCCTGGAGTCTGCCCACCACCAGTCTGACAGCTCATTTGGTTGGTTGACTGGAACTTGGACTCAGCAGTTAATGAGGCTGAGACGCCAGGGTGTCCCTGATGTGATGTGGAGGAAGGAATACAAAGGCTTAAGTGGGCGGGATGGTTCGAATGGATCTAAAATGTGAAACTGCACACCCAGCCCTCAACTCTGCTCTGCAAGGAGGCCAAGGAGACACTCCCCTCACTGGGGAATTGAGAAGTACACTGCACCCGGGAACGCCTCCTGGTCACTCTGCCTTTTAGGCCAGGCTTCAGCAGAGAGGATGCTGCCACTGAGGTGATGCCCTGATTACAACGGCTGGACAGGTGACAGATGGGCTCTTAGCTCAGGTCTGATTCACAGCAGGCCCAGCTGGTCCGTGGACCCACGCTGTGGTGACTTCCCAGTTCTGAAATGTCTAATTGAAATAGACATATTTAGCAACCGTTAGGATTCCATACCGGCTTCCTGACCCATGATGGCGGGAGCTCCTGGAACTTCCATTTCCACCCAAGATAGTGAACCAGAAGCAATAGCTTGTCCCTGGGGGAGCTGGAGAGATGAATGCCCCCTGGTGGGAGCAGGGGTGATGAGCCCTATCACAACCAACCCCCCCATTTAGCTCAGTCGTTTGTCGCATGCACGTATCAGATGGAATGCTCCCACCAGCAGACACCACAGTGGTGTCATTGGAAGATGAGATTGCCACCTGGCCATTTTGAATCCACTGAACCAACATGAAAAAAAAAATTGTTCTGCTGGCTGATCGCCAAGGGGAAATTAGGCTGCCGCTACACGGTGGGACACGCAGGACTATATCTGGACTCCAGAGGGTTCTCTAGGGCACCTCTTGGTACCCCCATGCCCAATAGTAATGGTTGATGGGAAACTGCACCAACCAAAAAAATACAGGGTGACTGAGGTTTGAATCACTCCACTGGTTAAAGACCAGCTGAGGTGCTGGCTGAGGGTAGATACCAACTATGGTCCCGGGATTTAATTACAGACATGCGTCCTGTGGTCGCTTAGCCTATTTTGTATTTGCTACTTACGTTTATGTGCTGACTTGCACAGGCTAACCGTTTTCTTCTCTCTCCTTCTTCCCATGTTCCTTTTCTGTACAAGCTGTTGGAAGTTAGCTTTACCGTTTAGTCTGTAGGTGAGAAGGTGCTCACGGGACGGTCTGAATTTGAAGAGTAACTGATATAGTCAGCGGTGGCCATGTGACTGTTGGGACCCTGTATGTCTCCTCATTTTGGGGGGGAGGGTAAGAACTTTGTCGCTGTATGATGTATGGCTAGATCGTGTTAGATGGACACGTAAGGTGGTTTTACTATTATGTGGGAGTTGGAACGTGTGCAGCGGTGTACAGATGGGAGCCGAGTAGCCGAAGGCGTCGAGTCTGTCAGTCATCAATCCATCGTTCCTCGGCTCCGAATCGGCCCTTTACTTCCTGCTGCATGAAAATCGAGCAGGGCGCCTTCAATGTCTCTCCTGAGCCTCCTGGCACCATGCAAAGCTTTGTCACAGTGGGGGCAGGGATGTCTTCCTGCTCTGGTGTGCTGCCTGGGCAGGCTCCCGCATCGTGCTGGCTTCCCCTGTGCCAGGCTCCCAGCCAGCGCAGCTGGCTTCTCCAGCGTCCAGCCCCTATGGTACCATGGTCAGCAGCACCAGGCCATCAGCAGCTTCCCTTGGGCTTCCAGAAGTATCTGCTGGTGCAGCCCCACAGCCACATGCACTGAGCCCCAGCTCCTCAGAGTTGCCTCCGCTGAAAGCCTTATCAGAACCTCCCAGGCAGAGCTGGTCACCCTCTTCTCTGCTCTCCCATCCCAGGCCCCTGGCACGGTTTCCTGGGTGCTCACACTTCATTCACGTGCACACTTCTGTGTGCTGGTAAGCCCTCTGCCCCACTCTACCTCCCTGCGGGGTCGCTGCCCAGTCAGTGAGGACAACAGGGTCCGGCCAAGCTGAGGTTGAAAAACTTCAGTGAGGACAGTTGATGCTGTGCCATGTACCGGGAAGATACTCAGAGACGTTTAATCAATGCAGCAGAAGTAAAACCCAGTGAGAGAGGCAAGGCAGGAAGTGCTCCTAACCCCATATCATGGAACAAAACCAAGGCCCAGAGAGGCAAAGCAACTTGTTCAGGGTCACACAGGAACCTGGGGTGGTTCAGACTCCAGGTTCCATGCCATACTGACCAGCCTCTATTCCTCCCTGCAAGGGGTGGGTAGAGGGACAGGGGCACGTCTTATAGCCCCCCTGTTGTTGAAGCTGGGGAAACTGAGGCCCAAGACCTAGATCACCCAGCAAGGGGAAACATGTGCCTCTCACGCTCAAGTTGGCGTGACCAGGAGTGACCGAGGGGTAGGTTGGACTGCCAGGGAATGGGGAGCCAAGCTCTTGCTGGTCAAGAGGGAGCAGAGCGAGAAAAATCATTACGGGTGGATGAATAATTCACAGCATCGTCGACCTCCTCAGGCCCGGACAGCCGGGAGCTCACCGAACAGCCCGGCGCATCCTATCACCCACATGTAATGGCCTTTTTTTCTCTGTCTCAGAAGAAAGCGATTCAACACCATCAAATATTAATGTGGGGCGGCTGACACAGTGGCCGTTCCCACGCTGGTGCTCAGTGCTGCCCCAGAGGTCAGGGATGATGCCAACCCAGGATCGGAGATGGGGCTGGAGAGGGCCCGGTGGGCACGCCCTCCCCCCTGAGCCTGAAATGGGCCCCGCACGTGGCAGCCTCGCCTCACCCTAATCTCAGGTGCATCAGAAATGCTACGCTTTGTTTTCCTAAAATGGAGATTAATAGCGATTAACTTCGCACACTATTCCCATCTCAGTGGGTGTAGGGTCTCTGGTGGTATGTCTCTGCCCCAGGGTCCTCCTGAGGCTGAGGATTAGGAGGGGCCTTGGGGTCTGTATTAGTGTCACCATCACAGAGGACCACAAACAGGGGGTCTTTAAACAACAGAAATTTATAAGTTGTGGAGGCCAGAAGTCCAAGATCAAGGCGTCACGGGGCTGCAATCTCTCTGAAGGCCCTGGGAAGATATCCTTCCTGGCCTCTCCCCGTGTCTGATGGAGCCCGCAGTCCTCAGCTGGTAGATACCTCACTCCAAGCTCTGCCTCCCTCTTCACAGGGGAATCCTCTCTGGGTTCTCCCTCCGTCTCTCTCTGTGTCCCCTTCTCATAAGGTCACCAGTCATTGGTTTTAGGACCCACTGCATCCCGGCACGACCTCAGCTTAACTGAATTACATCTGTAACAACCCTGTCTCCAAATGAGGGCGCTCTCTGTGGCTCTAGAGGGGACATAAACTGGGGGACACAAGTCACCCCATTGTAGAACCCGTGCTGGCGCTCACAGAAGTGGCCACAGCCTGCCTGGTTTCTGATGTTTAGGTCTACCCAGGTCACACAGGTGTCCTGACCCAGTTTCTCCGGGTTTCTCCCTCCTCCTTTGCCCACGTCCACACCTCTCCCGCTGTTTCCGCAGCCCCTCTGGGGACGCAGGAAGCTCAGAGGGGCTGTCCAAGGCTCTTCTCCCCAGTGCTCTCCTCACCTCACCCCCACTGCTCAGGAGGACCAGGCGCTCCGTGGTCCCAGGCTCTGCCAGGGGGCGGGGCCTCGGCTCCAAGTGTTGGAGCCCGTGCTGTCGATGCCCCTCCCACATCCCCTCGCCCCTCACCATCTCAAGCACGATGGCCTAACAGATTCCAACTGCATGCACCTGGGGCCCTTCACCTGCGGCGCCTTTGGCCATCAGCGTCCACCAAGCTGCAGCGTGGGGTGGCCCAAGGGCCAGGAAGGCCACATTCCTTCTGCCAGATCGGCGCTCAGCCAACGCTGCCGGCACCTTCGCCCCTCGAGTCATCATCCCTGCTGCGTGTTCCACACTGTACCCCAGAGACGTCCGTGGGACTAGGCTCCAACGCCCGCTTCCTGGAGTGACTTCCCTGGAAAAGCTCCCTATGCCACCTCCCTGCCTTGCCAGCCTCGCTCGTCTTGCGAATTAAGCCTCTCATGTTCACAGCCTTGCACCTTGGGGTCTCCACCCCGTGACTTTCGCCATAGTCTGGCAGGAGCCATTATCCAATTTTACCTATTTGTTCAACTTTCACTCCTTTACTCAATAGAAGTTGGTTGAGTCCCTATGTGGGCAAGTGTCCCTCCAGATACTGAGAACATAGGCGAGGACAAGATGACCCAGGTCCAGTGGGTGAGACAGAAATACACAAGTCATCACACAAGTCACTAATCAATGACACTGCACTGAGAGCCAGACAGAAGGCATAAGAGTCGGGAAGCCCACACTGGGCTTCTCAACAGGGAGGCCTCAGAAGACTCTCGGGGACAGAAGTCCCTAGAAAGAGGGTGACCAGGGAGGTGGCTGGGCAGGGGGTGCAGCTCGAGACGGGAAGGACCCTTTCTGTTTCTGGTCTGGGTGTTAGCAGTGTCCTTACCGTCCCCTTACTGGGTGTGTTTGCTCTTGCACTCCGCAGATATTTACGGAGGTGTGACTCTGTGAGTGCTGGGAGGCAAAGTTCTAAGGCTGATTTCACACACGAGACCATGGTCGGGAGCGGGGAGTGCCATCGGGGGTGTTCAGGGAGTGTTTCTGTGAGGAGAGGAGGTGTGCCTGAGACTGATCTAGGTGATCTAGGCCTTGGGCCTCAGGTCCCCCAACTTCAACAGCAGGGGAGCTATGTGATATGCCCTGTCCCTTTACCCCTCCTCCTACTGGGGGGAAATAGGGGCCAGGCAGTAAGACAATGAAGTTCGTGAACTCATCCTAGAAAAAGTGCCGCATACCTCATTGCTGAACATCACTATGTCACCTTCGGAGTACTCCCCTTGGGAAGCTATGCACCGATGCCAGCGCCTAGTCCACCCTTCAAAACAATTTTGGAACTCTTTTTCTGGAATAGCCATCAGAGCTGTCATCGTTATTGCCCTTGATGTCCTGAATGTCATCAAAATGTCTTCCTTTCAATATTTCCTTTATCTTCGGGTAAAGAAAGAAATCATTGAGGGTCAGATCAGGTGAGTAGGGAGGGTGTTCCAATACAGTTATTTGTTTACTGGCTAAAAACTCCCTCACAGACAGTGCCATGCGAGTTGGTGCATTGTCGTGATGCCAGAGCCATGAATTGTTGGGGAAAAGTTCAGGTCATTTAATTTTTTTCACGCGGCATTTTCAGCACTTCCAAATAGTAAACTTGATTAACTGTCCAGTTGGTACAAATTCATAATGAATAATCCTTCTGATATCAAAAACGCTAGCAACATCGTTGCAACAAGTTTGCGAACTTAATTGTCAGGCCCGGCATGGCACCAAACCTGGAGTCTGAACCACCCATGTGCTGTGTGATGCTGAGCAAGTTGCTTTACTTCTCTGGGCCCCAGTCTTGTTCTGCCCTAGGCCCTGGGAACATGCAGGTGACACCCAGGTTCTGCCTTGAAAAGCATGATGCCATAATGGGAAGACAGATACTTCTGAAATGAATGCTGATGCGTTCCCCTCCTCCCTTCCTCTCTTATGTGCCCCTTCTGCCACATGGCTTGTCCTTGAGAATTCTGGCTTTGGGAGGGGGTGGGGACCACTGAGAACAAGAATGTCATGGGGACTGGGAGATAAAGCCTCTGACTTAGGGAACTTCCCATCTGATGGGAAGAGAGAGCTGGAAGCCAGTGGGGAGAGGAGCAATGAGATTCCCCACCCCCACCCCAAGAATTCCAGGAATGTGGCCAGAGCCCTGGCCTACAAAATGGCACAGGGAAATGTCTCCGGTAAACCCCTACATATCGCCCCTTGCCCAGGCCCTGCAGTAGCCCCTCACCACTCTGCCCACCAACACCTGGCCACGCCATCCGCCACCCCGAAGCCAGGTGAGCTGTTAAAACCGAATCCCAGACTTGTGATCTCTAGCCTGGCATGTAAGAAACTCGCAGGCTGCCATTCAGTCCTAACAACCAGTAAAAAAACTGAGCAAGCTGAAAAATCAATAACTCTTCTTAGATCTGTAAGAAAAGTAAGGTCACTGCAAGCTGCTGCCCTCATAATTGGAAACACCGACAGGTGAATAGAGAGAACCACACTTCACGGGAACAGAAACCTTCACCGAAACATGAACTGTAATTGATGAATTGCTGGAGGCTCAGTGTGGACAAGCCTGAGAGTTAAACCCCAGGGGGTGGGACCCAGTCTTAGAGGGCGCTCACCCTTTTGTGAGTTTCACCTGCAAAAGCGCCAACTGGTTCTCACAAGTGAATACTGGAGTAGCCCCGCCCCCCTCCTCAACCCCTGTGCTTCTTGTGGTGTGGGGGAGGGGGCGAGGAACCATGCTGAAATATTCCAGAGCACCTCAGGGGAAACTAGTTAACCAGGGCTGAACCTGCTGGGGTTTTGTCAGAGCCTAACTGACCTAGGGGGAGGGAAGTACCCAACTCCTGCCCACTCTAGTGATTCTGTCCCACTTAAGGGGGAAGGATTGAGAAACACGTGTGAAGTTCACAGTCCAGAGGCACAGGCTCATTAAAGATTGAGACCACCTCGTGAGACTAGAGAACACTTCCCCTCCCCCACGCCTCAGCACCACGTCACTAAAGGTGGTTTACAGCAGTTCCTTTTACCCACTACATCATGTCTGGCTATCAAGACAAAATTACAAGGAATTTTAACAGGCAAAAAACACAGTTTGAAGAGACGGAGTAAGCATCAGAACCAGACTCAGACATGGCAGGGGTGTTGGAATGATCAGACTGGGAATTTAAAACAACCATAATCAATATGCCAGGGGCTTTCATGGATAAAGTAGTCAGCATGCAAGAACAGATGGGCATTGTAAGCAGAGAAATAGGAATCCTAAGAAAGAGCTAAAAGGAATGCTAGAGATGAAACACGCTGTAACTGAAATGAAGAAGGCCTCTGATGGGCTTATTAATAGACTGGACACGGCTGAGGAGAGAATCTCGGAGCTTGAGGATACAACAATACAATCCTCCAAAGCTGAAAAACAAAGAGAGCAAGGACTGAAAAAAAAACAGAACAGACTAGCCAAGGTCCTTGGGACAACTACAAAAGGTGTAGCATATGCATAATGGGAATACCAGAAGGAGAGAGAGAAAAAAGGAACAGAAAAAAATATTGAAACAATAAGGACTGAGAATTTCCCCCAAATTAATGTCACACACCAACCCACAGCTCAGAAAGTTCAGAGAACACCAAGCAGGATAAATGCCCAAAAAGCACACCTAGGCATTTCACTGTTAAACTACAGAAAATCAAAGTTAAAGAAACCCTGAAAAGAGCTGGAGGAAAAAAGGACATTATGTATAGAAGACCAAAGGTAAGAACCACATCCAACTTCTCCTCAGGTGCCAAGAAGAGAGGGGGGTGAAATATTTGAAGTTCTGAGTGAGAGGGAAAAAAAAAAAAGCCCACAATCTAAAATTCTGTACCCAGTGAAATTACCCTTCAAAAGTGAAGGAGAGGGCCGGCCGAGTGGCGCGATGGTTAAGAACTCGCTTGGGATGCCAGAGGGCCCCGGTTCGGATCCCACATATGAGGGCCAGTGACACTGCCCTCTACAGCTAAGATGCTGAACAACAGCTCAACCTGGAGGTGGGCTGCCGTGAGTCGCTGGCGACGGCGTAGGCTGCAGTCCCTGTGGCAGTGGGTTGCCATGGGCTACCGTGTGTAGCCAGCAGCCAGCGTGAGCGGCCAGCAGCCACCGTGAGCGGCCGTCCAGAAGCCGGCGACTGATCTGCCTCGCCAGGGAAGAGCGCAATGATGGTGCCAACTTGGGCCAGTGAAGCAGCGTCCTCCACAACTAGATTGAAGAACAAAACGACAGCAACTTGTCTGTTCCCCTTCCCCCAATTCCCCAGTACTGTTCCCAACCCCCCAATTACCCAATAAAAATCTTTAAAAAAAAAAAAAAGTGAAGGAGAAATAAAAACTTTCTCAGAAAAATAAAAAGTGAGGGAATTTGTTGCTAGTACACCTGACTTTCAAGAAATATTAAAAGAAGCCTTTTAGAGGCTCATTAAAGCCCTTTAGAGGGAAGAAAAAAATATATAGGTCAGGAACCAAGATTAACATACAGTAAGGAAGAGCACAGGAGAAAGAATAAGTGAAGGGAAAATAAAACCTTTTACTTTTTTATTCTTAATTGATCTAACAGGTAATTCAAAATAATAATACCGACAGTGTATTTGCTTAGCTATGCTTATGTATATATTTTATGTATGTGGTATATATATGTTTACATATGATTATATATAAGTAAAATCAATGATAGCAACAATATGAAGGATAGGAGAAAGGAATTAGGATTATTTCATTATTATAAGGTACTCAAACTACCCATGAAGCAGTATAGTGTATTTGAAAGTAGGCTTGGATTAGCCATAAATGTGTATTGCAAAATCTAAGGCAACCACTAAAAAAGAAATATAACTGATATGGTAAAAAGGAGAAAGATGGAATTATATAAAATGCTTGATTAAAACCACAAAAGGCAGATTTGTAACAACATGGATGGACCTTGAGGGCATTATGCTAAACGAAATCAGTCAGGCAGAGAAAGATAAATACCATAGGACCTCACTTATATGTGGAATCTAAAAAAGTCAAAATCATAGCAACAGTTAAAATGGTGGTTGTCAGGGACTGGGATGTGGGGGAATGAGGAAATGTTTGTCAAAGGGTATAAGCTTTCAGGTATAAAATGAATGAGTTCAGGGGATCTACATGTGCAGCATGGTGGCTGTGGTTAACAATATTATATTGTATACTTGAAAGTTGCTAAGATAGTAGATCTTAAAAGTTCTCACCACACACACACACACACACACACACACACACACACACATACACACACAAAGGTAACTATGTGAGGTGATGGATGTATTAGCTATCTTTATCGTGGTAATCATTTCACATTATATATCAAACCATCATGTTGTACACCTCAAATTTATACAATTTTATTTGCCAATTATATCTCAATAAAGCTGGGGGGGGGGAAGAAAGAATAGTTACTTTAACACATAAATCCCCAAATATCAAGTACTTAATACAATAAATACTTATTTCCTACTAAAAATATCCCACAAAAGGCAGAAAAAGAGTAGAAGACAAAAATAGAAACAAAGAACAGTGGCAGCAAATATAAAACAGTAACAAATATGGTAG
>NW_017731393.1:3924509-3942450 GCF_001890085.2 Hipposideros armiger
GCCAACTATATGTTATCTAAAAGAAACCTACTTTAAATATAATGGCACAGATATATTAAAAGTAAATGGATGGAGAAAAATATACCATGCTAACACTAATCAAAAGAAAGCAGGAGTTAGCTATATTGATTTCAGACACAGTGGACTTCAAAGTAAAGAATGTTATCAAGGATAAAGAAGGGCATTACATAATGATAAAGGAGTCAATTCTCCAAGAAGGCATAACAATCTTTAACATGTGTGCACCTGACTGAGCACCAACATATGTGAAGCAAAAACTAATAGAATTTCAGAGAAATAGATGAACCCACTATCATAGTTGGAGACGTCAACACCCTCTATCAGAAATGGACAGATCCAGGAAGCAGAAAATCAGTAAGGACATAGATCAACCAACTGGGTAAAACTGACATCTACAGACTATTTAACCCAACAACAGCAGAGTATACATTATTCTCAAGCTCACGTGGAACATTCACCAAGATAGATCCACATTCTGGGAATAAAACACATCTTAAGAAATTTCAAACAATATAATGTTTGAAATCATATAATGTCTGCTCTCAAACTACAGAGAAACTTCAAGAGAAAATTTAAAATATGTTTAACTAAATAGGAATGAAAACATGCTTATTGAAATTTGTGGGATACAGCAAAAGCAGTACATACAGGGAAATTTATAGCATCAAGTGCATATATTAGAAAAAAAGGAAGATCTGAAATCAACTATCTAAACTTTCACCTTAGAAAACCAGGAGAAAAGATCAAATTAAATCCAAAGTAAGCAGAAGAAAAGAAGTAATAAAAATTATAGTACAGAGGGGATCCAAGATGGCGGAGTAGATAAACACTGTGCCTGCTTCCTTCTGGGAACCCGTTAAAATTACAACTAAATTATAGAACGGTAAACCTGGAGAACCATCGGAAGTCTGGCTGGACAGAAGTTTTATAACTAAAGATATAAACAAGCCGGGTCGAGACTGGTAGGAGGGGCTGAGATGCAAAATGGGACAACCCCAAACCTCTGTGTGACAGTTAAGAATCAGAAGGGATATCTTGGCTGCAGAGGTTTCCCCTGGAAAAGTGAGGGATCCCACACTGGCCTCCCTAGCCCAGAGTACTGGTGCTGGAAAAAGGAGCCCCCACAGCATCTGGCTGTGTAAAACAATGGGGATTCCGACCATACGGCTGGGATGGAGGGCTGCAGGAAACCAGACATCCTCTTAAAGGGCCAACACAGACTCACTCACTCACAGACACTCAGCTGGGGCTCCAGCAGAGGGACTGTGACTAGGGGAGGCTTCGGAAACATACATGGGGCAGACAGAGGTGTGTGGCTTCAAGTTGAGGTCTGGAAGCACAGTCGGCATTTTCCCCAGGTGAGGTCTTCCTCCTGAGCAGCTGGCAGGCAGGCGCTATCTTTTCTGTGTTGAGCCCACCCCCACCAAAGCCAGATCTGAATCTGAATGGCCTGGTGAGTTCTGGAGCTCTGCCCTGCTGACTCCCTGGGACTCCGCCCCACCCAACTCACCCAACGCCAGAGGCACTTTCTCTGAGAGCAGCTAGCCTCACCCACATTGCACTTTTTCTTGAGAAAACTATCAGAGTCCACAGGACCCAGGTGGGCAGCAGCTGGCCTTAGTGTGCTCTGATACTTTTGCTGAGTAGCTCTAACCTCAGTACTGGCACAAAATCAGAATCTACATTAACCTGGTGACTACAACTCTTCTCACTCTAGTGACTTCCTGAGACCTTGCCTCACCCAACTTGTGTACTGCATGAGGCTTTATCAAGGGCTGAACCTTAAGGAAGCTGGCACGTGGTGTCAGGCCTTGGGGTGTCCTGGCTTTTTGTAGAGCTACCCCAAGCCTAGTACTGATGGCAGCCATCCTCAGTTTGCAGTGTGGCCCCTCCCACGCACCTCCAGGTTTAGCACAGGCAGTGAACAACTGTGGATCACTGTGTAGTTCCTACCACGTAGTCCTCTGCTGGTCACAGGCAGTGGGTGACCTGAGCTTGCACCAGAGCCCCTCTCAAGAGTCCCCAGAACTAACATACCTGAAGGTTGGCTTCATACCACAGCAGAGCTCCACCTAACTAGCCCCACAAGTGGCACACACAAAGGGCAGTCTCAACAGGCACCAGAGCCCACTGGGGAGAATCCCACTCAGTGGGGTAAGCCTCCTGCACAGCAGTCTGTAAGCTGTGGACATGGCCGAACCCCACAGCCAATCAGCCTGAGGGTACATCCCACCCACTGATGTTCCAATAGAAATCAAATCTCAACTATAACAGGAGGGCACACACAACCCACACAAAGGTCACCCAGAGCAGGTCACCCGGGAGACTGCCAGGGCCCCACAATCCATCTACTACATAAGGCCACTCGGCCAAGACTGGGAGACATAGCAGCCCTACTTAATACATAGAAACAAACACAGGGAGGCAGCCAAAATGAGGAAACAAAGAAATGCATCCCAAATGAAAGAACAGGAGAAAACTCCAGGAAAAGAACTAAACAAAATGGAGGTAAACAACCTACCAGAGACAGAGTTCAAAACAATGGTTATAAGGATGCTCGAGAAATTCAGTGAGAACTTCAACAAAGAGATAGCAAGCAAAAAAAAGGACATAGCAACCATAAAAAAGAACCAGTCAGAGTGAAGAATACAATAACTGAAATGAGGAATGCACTAGAAGGAATCACCCACAGACTAGATGAAGCAGAGGATCAAATAAGCGATTTGGAAGACAAGGTAGCAGAAAACATCCAATCGGAAGAGTAAAATAAAAAAAGAATTTAAAAAATGAGGGTAATTTAAAAGACATCTTGACAACATCAAGCGTAACCACATTTGCATCATGGGGGTACCACAAGGAGAAGAGAGAAAGCAAGGGGCTGAGAAAATATTTGAAGAAACAATGACTGAAAACTTCTCTAACCTGGTGAGGGAAATAGACATACAAGCCCAGGAAGTGCAGAGTCCCAAACAAGATAAACCCAAACAGCCCCTAGACACATTATAATAAAAATGGCTAAAGTTAAAGACAAAGAGAGAATCCTAAAGGCAGCAAGAGAAAGGCAACTAGTAACTTATAAGGGAGCCCCCATAAGATCATCATCTGATTTCTCAACAGAATCTTTGGAGGGTAGAGGCATTTGGAGGAAATAGTCAAAGTGATGAAAAGCAAGGACCTACGACCAAGATTACTCTATCCAGTGTACCATTTAAAATTGAAGGACAGATAAAGAGCTTCCCAGACAAGAAAAAAACTAAAGGAGCTCATCACCACTAAACCAGTATTACAAAGAATGTTAGAGGGACTTCTTTAAAACGGAAAAAAAAATCAATACTAAAATGGCAATAGCTAACAACAATTACTTTCAATGTAAATGGATTAACTGTTCCACTCAAAAGACATAGGAGGGCTATAGATAAGAAAACAGAACCCTTACATATGCTGCCTACAAGAGAATCACTTCAGACTGAAAGACACACACAGAAGGAAAGTAAAGGGATGGAAAAAGATATTTCAGGAAAATGGAAACAAACAAACAAAAATGCTGGTGTAGCAATTCTTATACCAGACAAAATAGACCTTAAAATAAAGGCTATAACAAGAGACAAAGAGGGACCCAGTAATCCCACTTCTGGATATTTATCCAAAGAAACCCAAAACACTACTTGGAGGGGGCATGTCATCCATATGTTCATTGCAGCATTATTTTCAATGGCCAAAATGTGGAGGCAGCCTGGGTGTCTGTTAGAAGAATGGTTAAAGAGGAGGTGGTACATATATACAATGGGATATTGCTTGGCCATAGAAGGGAATGGGTTCTTGCCATCTGTGGTAGCATGGGTGGACCTGGAAGGTACTGTGCTGAGTGGAGTATACGACAGAGAAAGACAGATGCAATGTGATTTCACTTACATGTGGAATCTAAAGAACAAAATAGACAAATAAAACAGAAACAAAGTCATAGATACAGAGAACATATTGATGGTTGCCACATGGGAGAGGGGTGGGGGGTGAGTGAAAAAGGGGAAGGGATTAAAAAGTACAAATTGGTTGTTACACAGTAGTCATGGAGATGTAGGAATATAGTCTATAATATTGTAATAACTATGTATGGTGTCAGATGGGTACTAGGTTTGTTGGGGTGACAGATGGGAGAGGATTGGGGACAGGGTAAAAAAGGTGAAGGGAATTAAGAAGTACAAACTGGTAGTTACAAAATAGCCATGAAGATATAAAGTAAAGCACAAGAAATATAGTCAATAATATGGTAATAAGTATGTACAGTGCCAGGTGGGTATTGGACTAGTCAGAGGGATCACTTCTTACATTATATAAATGTCTAACCACTATGCTGTACAACTGTAATTAATATAAAATAATATTGAATGTCAGCTGTAATTGAAAATTTAAAAAGCAGGGGAAGGTGAAGGGGAATAAGAGGCCTAAATTCCCAGGTATAAAACAAATAAGTCATGGGGATGTAACATACAGCATGGGGAATATAGTCAATAATACTGTAATAGCGTGGGATGCTGTCAGATGGTTGCTGGACTTATCATGGTGATCACGTCTTTAGGTCTATAAATGTTGACTAACTATGTCATACACCTGAAACTAATATAATATTGTATGTTAGCTATATTTTAATAAAAATCTTTTAAAAATTATAATAGAAATTCATGAAAATAAAAACAAGAAATCAATAGAGAAAATCAACAAAATCAAAAGCTGTTTCTTTTAAAAGATCAATCAAATCAATAAACCTCTAGCCAGGCTAACTAAGAAAAAAGAGAGAGGACTCAAATTACCAATATCAGAAAGGAAAGAAGGAATGTCACATCAGATCTCATGGACATTAAAAGGGTGATCAAGGGATACTCTGAACAACTCTATGCACACAAGTCTGATAAATTCCTTGAAAGGCACAATGTGCCAAAACTCACACAAGAAGAAATATACAATCCTAAAAGGCCTGTATCTAGTAAAGAAATGGAATTGATAATTAATAACCTTCCAATACAGAAAGCACCATACCCAAATGGATCCACTGGTGAATTCTACCAAACATTTAAGGAAGAAATCTCTTTCAGAGGATAAAAGGAGAGGGAACACTTCCTAACTCACCATATAAGGATGGCATTACCCTAATACCAAAGCCAGATAAAGACATTACAAGAAAAGAAAATCACAGGGCCGGCCGAGTGGCGTGATGGTTAAGAACTCGATGCCAGAGGGCCCCGGTTCGGATCCCACATATGAGGGCCAGTGACACTGCCCTCTACAGCTAAGATGCTGAACAACGGCTCAACCTGGACCTGGGCTGCTGTGAGTCGCCGGCGCCGGCGTAGGCTGCAGTCCCTGTGGCAGTGGGTTGCCATGGGCTACCGTGTGTAGCCAGCAGCCAGCGTGAGCGGCCAGCAGCCGCAGTGAGCGGCCGTCCAGAAGCCGGCGACTGATCTGCCTCGCCCAGGAAGAGCACATGATGGTGCCAACTTGGGCCAGTGAAGCAACGTCCTCCACAACTAGACTGAAGAACAAAACGACAGCAACTTGTCTGTTCCCCTTCCCCCAATTCCCCAGCACTGTTTCCATCCCCCCAATTCACCAATAAAAATCTTAAAAAAAAAAGAAAAGAAAAGAAAAGAAAATCACAGACCAATATTTGTCATGAACATAGATGCAAAAATCCTCAGCAAAATTTTAGCAAATCAAATCCAACAATGTATAAAAAGAATCATAAACCACAGCCAACTGGGACTTATTCCAGGTATGCAAGGCTCAAAAATCAATGTAACCCATCACATCGACAGGCTGAAACAAATCACACGATCTTATCAACAGATGCAGAAAAAGCATTTGAAAAAATCCTGAAACCATTCATAGTAAAAACAAACGAACACACATGGAAACAAAGAAACAAAAACCTCTTAATATACTAGGAATTGAGGGGAACGTCTCGATTTGATAAAGAACATCAACAAAAAAACTACAGCTAACATCATACTTAATGGTGAGAAACTAGAAGCTTTTTCAATAAAATCAGGAACAAAGCAAGGATTCCTTTCTCATCACTCCTTGTCAACATCATACTAGAAGTTCCAGCTAATGCAATAAGACAAGAAAATGAAATAAATGGTATACTAATAGGGAAGGAAGAAATACATGTTTTTTTTCACAGATGACATGATTGTCTATGTGGAACATCCAAAGGAACTAACAAAAACCTCCTATAACTAATGAGCATTTATAGCATGGTTGTGGGATACAGGTTAATATTCAAAAATCAATTGCTTTCGTTGGGTTCCATATTTTCCTTGCCCCCTCCAAGTCTAGCTGGGTTGCAGAGTTAAGTTTGTGACTGTGAAATAAAAGCTAAACAAACAAACAAAAAATCAATTGCTTTCTTATGTACCAGTACAGGGAGGCTAGTCAGAGCAGGGCAGGGCCAGCATCAAGGGCACAGACAGTGACCAAGTCTGCGGCCCAGCAGGCAGAGAGGGCGTGTGCCCAGGACCTGGGACAGGTAGGAGGAAACAGGTGAGAACAGGTGTGCCCTGCCTCCAGTCAGGCCCAGGGAGGTGGGGCTATGGGGTAGTAGGTGGGGTCCAGCCTGGGGAAGACAGATCCAGTTAGCACAGCAGAGCTTGGCCTCAGGCAATGGGTCCCCAGCCACAGCAAGCTACACACCCAACTGGGCCTGGACTTCTTGACCCACAGGCCTCCCTGGGCCCAGGGGTCCTGGGAATTCTCTAGAGCCAGGTACTGGGCTCCTGGTACAGATACCACCACCTCCAGTAGAAGAGCCTGCACACTTCAACAAAACCCAGAAAGGGAAGCAACCTGTCTGTCTCTCTGGTTTGACAAGTCAGGGCAGGAGGGAGTTGCAGCCTTGGCTGCAGGTGCCCAGGCTCATGGCGCTCCAGGACGTCACTGCCCAGGCTGCATCTGCCCAGCCCAAGGTGCTGAAAGCACAGGCTGTGAGGCCCAAGCAACTGGCTTTGGGCCTGGCCCTGCCTCTCTGAGCTGGGTGACCAGGACGTGTCCTCTCAGCTCTCTGAGCCTCAGCGTCCTCCTCTCTCGACAGGCCCCCTGGACTGGTCCGCCCTGTGGTCATGTATCCCCATAGCATCCTGCTTCTCCTCTCACTCTCAGATATGAGGACTGGTTCAGCTGTCAACAGGCCTGGCACATAGGGGAGCACAGGAGGGCGGGAGGGCGGGAGGGCAACGATAACATCAACTTGCAGGGAAGTTGTAAGAACTAAGTGACAGAGCCCATGGGAGGCCCCACGTGACAAGCATTGCAAACAGCAGGTGCATAACTTATGTCGGCCCTTTTCTACTCCCTTTTTTTTTAGACCTTTTGCATTTGTCCCAGGACTCTGAGCTTAGCGTTCAGGCCTGGCCTCCTGGCCTTGGCGCACTCCTCCTCCTGGCTAAGAATGTCCAGCCATCCACAAGGGTCCGGCTTCCAACCACACCCTTGTGACATAACCGGGGACCCTGCCGCAGCCTCGGTCCCCTGGTGCTGCTCCACACACTGAGGCAGCTCGAGAACACGGAAGTGGCTGGGTGGGGAGTGAGGGATGGGGAAACTTAAGGTGCTTCACAAACCCCCGGAGACCCCCAGACCAGACCCTGACTCTGCCCACTGGCTGCACCCTACTCGTCCCTCCTCCCGTCTGCCCAGGGGGCGTGTGCCAGGCAGAGGACATACTTGTCCCACACCGCCTGGCTGCTTTCCCCCTAATATGGCACTGCGGTCGGTCTGCTTTGGGCCTGGCGCCTGTGGTGCCCTGCGGCGTTCCACATTAACCCCCCAGAGAAGGAAACCAAGGCTCCAGGGGGAGAAAACTTGCCTGCATCACATCTGGGATGTGGTGTCTGTACGTGTGGGCTTCCCAGTTGGACACACCTGGGTTTAAAGCTAACCCCAGCCTCCATTTTCTCACCTGTAACTTGGGGGTAAGGATGCCTTCCTCTTGGGCGACAGTGAGGATTGGCTGAGATCATCTTTCCTCCAGTCAGGTGACACTCACTGGGCACCTACTGTGTGTCAAGTGCTGTCCCAGAAGCATGGGACACATTGGTGAACAAAATAGGGGAAAAAGAACCCGCCCTCGTGGAATTTACATTCTAGTTTGAGGGGGTAGAAATGAACAATAAATCAAAAGGCATTAAAATGCCAGATGGTGGTAAATGCTTTGAAGAGAAATACATCTGCTAAAAGGGGGGTTGGAGTGAACATCACTAATTTATATCTCTTACTTGTTGTCCAGACAGGCTTCTCTGAGCAAGTGGAGTTTGAGAAGAGGCCTGAAGGAAGAGAGGCAGTGAGCCATGTGGTATCTCAGGAAAAAGCCTTAAGACAGAGGGAACAGCCAGTGCAAAGGTCCTGAGGTCGGAGCAAGACTGGAAGAGCAAAGTGGTGAGGGCCGCTGCCTGGGACAAGGTGTGCAGATCACAGGAACAGCAGGGAGGGGTCACAAGGGGCCTGCAGAATGTGGAAAGGCCTTGAGAGGTGACCCCACGGCAGGGTTTCGAGCAGATGTGCCAGAGAAAAGCCTGCAGGGACAAAGGCAGGAGCAGAGACTGGAAGGAATAGTGCATTGGTCCAAGGGGGAGGTGACAGTGGCTGGAACAGCGTGGGCATCTAGGAGGCAGGAGAGGTGGCCAGCTTCTACATACAGCCTAACCTGTGCTGTCCAACAAACCGTGCTGCCCAACATGCTAGCCACTAGCCCTAGGTGGCTATTTAAATCTAAGCTAATGAAACTTAAGTGAAAAGGAAGTCAGTTCCTTGGTCACACTGGCCATACACCAAGTGTTCAATCACCACGCTGGAGAGCACAGGTAGAGCGCGTGTCCTTCCTTGTGGAAGGCACTACTGGACAGCACTGCTCTAGAGTACGTAGTGCCAGCAAGAGTGACTTACCACCTGCACGTGGGACGTGAGAGAGCAAGAGGAGCCAAGGCCCGGCGTCACGCAGTGAGCCAGCTGTTACGGCTGCAGTTTCCACCATTCCCTCATTCCTACATGTTTGGTCGGGTGCCCCAGCAGACTCCTTTCCTTCCGCTCCAGCCTCAAGTCCTCCGGGTCCTCCAGCCAACAGGAGCAGACGCCACAGCACCCCTCACTCCAGCCCACCGCCCCTTCCGAAAGCAGCAGGTCATCCTGCAGGCCACCGACCTCTGAGCCCGCAGAACGCGCACTAGGCCGGGAGCTGGCACTGGGCTCCCTCTGGTTCAGCGTTGGGCAAGTCACCGTCCCTCTCCTGGCCTCAGTTTCCCCCCTGTGGAACGACGCGCTTGTCTCATTCTGGTTCTAGGGCTCGTGGGGGGGACAAAGTCCCAGCTCAGGCGAAGCATTTGGCAGGGCGGGGGTCTCTGGATGTGCGGAGGCAAGGGGGGCCAAGATGATGAGGGGACAATTTCACGGGAGAATGCCACAGAACTCGGCTGAGTCATCTGCAGCTCCAGGAGCCAAGAGGCCAATTGCGGCCTTTCATCACCGTGATCTGCAAAGTACAGCCTCCGTCACTCAGGCGCTGGCAGAACAAGGAGCCCACTCTTTGAGATAAATGACTCCTGACTCTTCCTCAAATAACCTGTGCACGCTTTCTGACGAGCTGCAACAAAGGGGGACGGTGGAGGAGGGCTCTCTACTGCAGACACCTCTGTGCCGTCGCCAAGGATTTTATGTGCCAGGGCGGCACCAGTAACCCCAGAGCCCATTGCTCTACAAAAGCGCAGTTGATTGCAGCACAAATTGGGAGAACCAGAGGACCGGGGCTGTCTGTGGGGGGAGGCCGAGTGGGCGCACACAGGGCCAGGTGCTGGACCATTTGTCGCCTTAGCCCTCCAGGGTTCAGGGTAGAGCAGGCACCTTTCCCCCTAAATGACACCAAAGCATGTCTCTAACAGGTCACCCTGCCCGTCCCAACGGTCTCGTTGGAGTGTGGTAAGATGGGTCGGGGTAGGAGAGGGGGCAATCCCAGATGCTCTGCAGAGACGCGGAGAGAACCTCTCTGTTTACAGAACAACAGGCACTGACAGCTCAAGGCCACCTGCCTTGCTCTGCCCTTTTCTGCTTCCTCCCAGGGACGTGTGTTGATCCACGCCTGGCCGTGATGAAGCACTCACGCCAAAAATTCAAAACAGGGGTCCACAGGGACAGTGTAGGATACGGGAGAGAGGCGTTCTCTGACGTGCCAATATGTAAGCGAGGTGTTCTAGAGACACAAAAGCACTGGAGTTTGGAGGTGTCTCTGCCTCGCACTCCAAGTTTATAAACCACATCCCTGCAGAATGCTGGGGTTCAGCCTGCCTGACCAGAGAGCACTGGCCGCGGAAATGGAAGGAGGCTTATTAATCTCTACGCACAGGAAAAGGTTAAGTTACGGATTTCTCACTCTACCCCCCCCCCACACACCGTTAATTGTTCTTTGGCCTCCAACATCTGCTGCTCTGAGAGGACTTCAGAGGGCTCCCAGCGAAACAAAGGCAGCCAGTCTGCTCGTTAAGGAAGCCCCAGGGTGGCCCTGAAGGGAGCTGGTCCCACTGCTGCCTTCAGAGGCGATGGCTGCTTTGCTCCTGGCTGCTCGGGGCTCTGACAGTGGAGACCTGACACCTCTGTGCAGGCGGGAGTCGGTTAGAGGGATGAAATGAAGTGTATCAACAGTTCGTGGCGGGCTCTTGGGGTGTTTGTAGCCCGCGGCCCCCTCAGCTATCTGGCTGTGGCGCTGTGACCCTCGCCTCCTAGTACTGGCTTCTAGACTGCCTCCGCCAGCACCAGAGCAGCAGCCAGGCTGGTGAGACGCCAGCCCCGGGCAAGAGTGGGCTTGCCCGGGTGGGCTCTGCCGACAATGCTTTGACTTGGCTGAGTCCAGCTGCGGGGACCGGCTAATGAGAACCATTCGTGGGCAGGGGGGAAGGATCAGAGCGCTGTCCCCAGGTAAAACTGGCTCAGAAAACCGCTCTGCCTGCTTAGCTTTCTGGTCCAAACTCCGTGCCTCGTGCGTTCTTGCTTCTGAGAAATCAACTCTGCAGCCTGCCCTGCCTGTGGGATGGGACACAAAAGGACACGGAGAGCAAGAACATAAGCACCGGAGTCAGCAAGTGCTGGGCACCAGTGTAGACCTGGGGACTTCCTAGCTATGAAGCCGTGAGTAAGGCGGTCACCCTCTCTGGTCCTGTTTCCTTATCTGTGGAACAGGCATCATGACGACTGCCAGGGTTATTGGTAAGGCTCAATGACATAATGCAAGAAAAGACCCTGGCACCAATGGATACACAAACTAGACCCACGTGCTCATCACCGGATTCAATATGGGGAGGCGTTCCTTCGGGGTGGGGGGCCCAGAATGGAGTGAAGGGCCCAGAGCACGGAGGGTGCCAGGAACCGGGCCTCTGATGATGGGGACCCAAATTGGAGGTGGCCCTTCAGGTCAGGAGGGCTGACGGGAGCTTCTGTCCAGGGGCCAAGCCCTCCTCCACTGACTGCCCCTACGTTGCCCGTTTGGTGATGACATTTACCTTTCTCCTTCCAGGTAGGAGGGTGTGGGCATTCCCTTCATGCCTCAGTGCAGCCTCGATTCTGAAGAGTCTGGGATATTTTTAGCACATCTTCTGGGACCGGCAGAACTGACAGCGGGCCAAGCCAGCTCCTCGCCACAACTCCTCCCCCAAATCGGGAGCACGGTGAGCGAGCCGCGGCGGAGAGTTCCAGGTGCATCCCGGGACACGAGACGCAGCAGGCCTCGGACTTTGCCTCTTGTCTCTCTGCTGTGTGATTCTGGGCAGGCTGCTCAGCCTCTCTGAGCCTCCACTCCTCAACCGTACAATGGGGTGACGATACCTATCGTATAGATAGTGACCTGGAGGCCGATTCAAGCCAAAATTGGAAGTAAGACAGGGCCAAGCACTGGCGATAGGGATGCGATGGCCTGAATGTTTGTGTCCCCCCAAAAATCCATATGTTGAAGTCCTACTCCCCAGTGTGATGGTATTTGGAAGTGGGGTTTTGGGGAGGTGATTAGGTTTAGATGAGTCATGAGGGTGGAGGCCCCATCATGGGAATGACGTCTTTATGAAAAGAGCC
Organism: Hipposideros armiger; assembly: GCF_001890085.2. Taxonomy (NCBI): domain Eukaryota; kingdom Metazoa; phylum Chordata; class Mammalia; order Chiroptera; family Hipposideridae; genus Hipposideros; species Hipposideros armiger. The sequence continues at coordinate 3,936,630 of NW_017731393.1, forward strand.
CAGAGTTTTCCCTCTCTCTCCCTCTTCCCCATCCCCCGCCCCCCAACACCACCACCATCTGAGGTGTAGAAAGAAGGTAGCCATCTGCAAGAGACCTTGGGCGTCCAGCCTCCAAATTGTCTGTTGTTTAATCCCCTGAGTCTATGGTATTTTGTTACAGCAGCCTGAGGTGACGAAGACAGCCATGGGTGCTGAGAAGTGGGGTGCTGCTGTAACAAATGCCTAACAGTGTGGAAGCAGCTTTGGAACCAGAAAATGGGCAGCCGCTGGAGGAGTTTTGAGGTGCATGCTACAAGAAGCTGATATTGTGAACAGACTGTACGAGGTGATTCTGGGGAGATCTCAGAGAGAAAAGAAGGGCCTCAGAGTGAAGACCTCCGTCTTCTTAGGGGCGACGCCAACAACCCTGCTCAGAATGTTGTAGAAACGTGGACTTTCCGGGAGGTTCCAGTGAGGTCTCAAATGGAAACAAGGAACAAGTTTCTGGACAACGGACAAAAGGTGATCCTTATAAACTGGCGGAGAACTGGCTGAATTGTCCTAGGGTTTTGTGGAAGGCAGAACTTGCAAGCGATGAAACTGGATATGTAGCTGAGGCGCTTTCTAAGCAGAGTGTTGAAGGAGGTTCCTGCTGGCTGCTTATAGTAAAATGTGAGCAGAGAGAAATGAATTGAAGAAGGAATCATTAAGCAAAAAAAGAACCAGAACCTAAAGATTTGGAAAATTCTCAGCCTGTTCCTTATTGCAGAAAATGAGAAACCGTGTGTTCGGGAGAGAGCGGGAAGTGTGTGGCTGACGGATGACCCATTGAGACGGAGATTAGCGGGGGTGCGAACTGTGCTCCTGACCAAACCACCCCAGCGGGAACACTGCCAGTTTGACCAGGAGAAGGTGGACATGGAACGGGATGAAGGAAAGCTCTGGGCTACTTGGATTCTGCAAGACAGGAGTGTCAAGCTATTTATTTGGCTGCAGACTCACACTATTTTTCTAGAAAAGAGGCAAGGGAATTGGAGGGAGATGGTCAAAAGGCACACACTTCCAGTTGTAAGATAGATAAGCATTAGGGGTGCTGTGTACACGTGGTGACTGCAGGTCACAGCGCTGTACGATATACAGGAAAGTCGTTAAGAGTTCTCAGCGCATGGAGGGTATCTTTTCTTTTTCTTTTAGCTACATGAGATGCTAACTAAACTTATTGTGGTAACCATTTCACAACACAGTAGTCCCCCCTTATCTGTGGCTTTTCCTTTCCACAATTTCGGTTACCCACAGTCCATTGCCATCCAAAAATATTCAAGGAAACATTCCAGAAATAAACAATTGGTAAGTTCTAATTGTGTGCCGCTCTGGGTAGTGTAACGAAACCTCTCACCGTTTTGCTCCGTCCCGCCCGGGATGTGAATCACCCCTCTGTCCGGCGTCTCCGCACTGGAGTCGCTTCCCGCCCCTTAGTCACTGAGCCGTCTCACTGATCAGATCGACTGTCATGGCACCTTATTTTACTTTAATAACAGCCCCAAAGCTCAGGAGTAGTGATGCTAGCAACTCGGATATGCCGCAGAGAAGCCGTGAAGTGCTTCCTTTAAGTGAAAAGGTAGTATGTACAGAAAAGACCATAGTATGTACAGGGTTCAGTACTATCCAGAGTTTCAGGCATCCGCTGGGGGACTTGGAACCTGTCTTCCAGGTGGAAGGGGAAATTGAATTGTAAATAAAATCATACTGTACACCTTAAACTTATACAGTGACGTATGTCAATTATTTCTCGGTAAAACTAGGGGGATAAAGCAAAGGCGAGAACCCCAAAGGCGGTTCAGAGACCATGAGGGCTACCACCTAGGTTTCAACAGGCCAGGCGGCCTCCTCCCAAAGCCATGGGTGCAAGGGCCCCCAGAGCTATGGGGGCCCAACCCCCTCCCAGCAAACCTGCTGTTGCAGGCACCCAGTCTATAGTAATTGTTACAGCAGCCCAAGCAGACAAGGTTACGAATTCCAAGCCCAAGAACAAGGAATTCAGAACCAGCCAAGGTGGGTATAGATGGTGAACCCAAATGTCAGTCAAGAGTGGGGTGTTCAGAAGCCAGACCTCCTGGACTTAACTCCCTTCTCCTGTCACTCCCTGCTGTGTGACCCTGGGCAAGTTATCAGCCCCTCTGTGCCTCGGTTATCATATTAGAAAAATGGGAATAACAATGGACCGATGCCCCAGCCCCCAGTGCTGCACAGCAGGCCTCAGCAGGCCCGTATCAGCTCTCATAAGTGGCCGTCACTGGGACGGCCACGACCACCACCCCAGCCTCGAAGCTTTTACGGTGTGTCCTGATTGTGTCACTGGGGCTCCTGGGTGTGGAGTGTCACAAACTTAGGGGCAGTCTCAAGCTCTGTGTTCTGAGATCCCCGGAGAGGGTGTGTCAAAAGGGGAAGCTAAGAGATTCAGCTGGCAGAGAAACCTTTTCCAGATTCCAACAACTTATTCCTTCCACAGACGGCAACAGCAAGAGTCGCCACGGGCGCCAGTGACCCTCACGCAGGGGAGGCCAGCACAAAGGGGCCAGTGGCTGCACGTGGATTGCCAGTTTCCTGCTGCAGTTTAGGGTTTTCATGGCCTGCAGTCGCGCCCTATGGGGCGAGGCAGAGGCCTTAGGGTGCGTCAGAACCTGGGAGGGCCACCCTGGTGGGTGGGGAGGGGACCGGGGCCTTGCAGCATCTCCTCCGAAGCCCCCGTGTACCCCTGTTCTGGAGAGTCACAGGGGTTCTGCCAGGACTTGGATCAGCTACAGCTAAACCTTGTCTCTGCGGCCTCTGCCGAGGCGTACGGGTCGCCAGAGTGCCAGGGCAGAGCCGTTCCCCTACAGCTGGATGGAGGTCGGCCTTAAGGAGACAGCCGGGTAGGCCCTGAGAGGTGGGTTAGATCAGAAGAGGCCAGGCCTTGGGACCAGCACCCCAGGTGGCAGCTACCGCTGGAGCAAAGGCATCGAGGCTGGAGACGGGATTCCTGGGAACCATGGGGCAACCATGTTCGGCTGTTTCAGCACGTTTGTCTATAAGCAGGGTTTGGACGGGGCATCTGGTAAGGAGACACTGGGACACAGATCGTGGGGGCTCACAGTCTGGGGAGGGGAGGGGCTAAACCAGAAACAAGCAGGAAGGCAGTGCTGGGACAGAGAGCAGCATGGCGCTGGGGACAGGAGGTGGGTGACAGAAAATGCAAGTGCCTTTGGTCTTGTATAATTCAAAGGAGGCTCCACTTGGGGTCTCTCTCTTCCTAGGAGCTTATACACGGCCAAGGCCTCGGGGTGGGGGTGGAGGGAGCTGTAACTGACCCTCTGCGTTGTCTGTTCACTTCTGATGGGAGGTCAGGGAAAGCAGGGACTCACAGTCACAGCCTCAGGGAGAGCTGGGTTGGGCTGGGCCCGGGGGACAGCAGGGGCTGGTGCAAGGACCCCAGAGCAGGAACCAGGCCTGGCCTCCCCTGGCCAGCCTCCGTGCTGATCAGAGCCACCATCCGTGTCAACACCATGATTCAACCAACCCTGAGATGCTTGATGAGGAGCCAGCTCATTAAGCTGCTCCTGAAGTAAGCAGCCTGAACTCTGACCCTCCCGCAAGGGCTCAGTCCTGCATTCTCACGAAGGCTTTTGGCTAAAAGCAATACAGGCCCTGCGATCGAATGTCCCCCGCCCGGGCAGCAGTGTGGCAGGCTCGAGGCACTCCTGCCAACTTGCTGTCAATGCTGACCTGCCACGGAGGCTGGGAGGACCCCCCGGCCACAGGTGATCGATCCCCCGGTTCCTCCTTGCCAGCTCCGAAAGGCAGGTGATCATTTCTCCTGTCAAACGCACGTCAGCCTTTCTGGGTTGGTTTTTCTCCATCAGTGTGAAGGCCAAGTGGAAAATATACAAGAAACCTCTAGACGCCCCGCCTCCGCCCCCGCCCTCCCATGTGGTTCAGCCTGGTGGTGCCTGGGCGGGGGAGGGGCAGGGAGGTCCCGGAGGAAGAAGCCCTCAGACGCACGTGTCCGCCTGTTAGGAATCGGCTGTTAACTGGCCCCGTGTGCCTGCCCTGTGCCTGGAGCTGCGCCCGCACGGCCCTGCTTTCAGCCTCACTCCTCCTTGGTGAGAAAGTGGTCATCGTCCCCAATAACACCCACCGGCCTTAAAATGGGGACCACATCCCGTCCCTCACCTCGCCCCAACAAGGGTCCTGGTGCACACAGTAAAGGCTCAGTAAACACTGGTTCGTTAGCAGCAGCAGCCTTGACATCATTATTCTTGGGAAGGCTGGCCTGACCCCCGACCCGTCTTCGCGGCCTCCCAGCACCCTGAGCTGCTTTTCGCTGTCTCCTCTGGGCTCTGCTTAATAAAGGATATGAGAGGAGGGGAGGCCAAGGGGAGGGTAGTGGGAAGCTGTGATTATCAAGCGACTGCAGGCTCAGCAGAAGAGAAAGCACACCCGGCCCACCTAGCAATTACCCAGATGCACTGCTGTGGGGGAGGGCGCTGGGAGGGGGCGGAGGGTTGAGCTAATTCCTCCCTCTTTGGGGGGGCGGTTGGGGGAAGATGCCTGGACCTTCCCTCCCTTGCTGACCCCTTCGGAACCCCAGCGCTCTTGAAGTGAAGACCAAATGCCCCAGCTGGCCTCGGAGGCCCCCGCCTGGGCTCTGGGCTGCTTCTAGCCACCTTTCCTGTGCTCTAGCCACGCTGGCTTTCCATCCACCAAGCTCTTTTCTGACTCAGGGTGGTCACAAGGGCTGTTCCCCTGCCTGGAATGCTGTTCCCTCTGCCCTTGCCGGGTTATCTCTGACTCCTACTTTGGGTTCCTACTTAAATGTCACTACTAAGTCACCTTACATAGGCCTTCCCTGACCCCTTGTCCAAATGAGGTTCTCCCTTTAGTTTCTAACGGCATAGCCAGGGCCCCCGGAAGCATGCTGTGAGGTCCCCAAACCCCCACACTCGGGGTCCACACTCAGGGTCACCCAGGTGGTGGTGACTGGCTTCTCGCAGCAACGGCCAAGAGTTGGGGTTTGGAGTAGGCAGGCCTTTCTGCCGTTGCTGCCGGCTCAGCTGCAGCTCCGGATCTGACTTCTGGCAGCCGACCTCCTGCCAGCCAAAGGGCAAAGTTTTACTAACGAGGATCCTTTTTATGCACTGGGGCTGTGGAACTCATGTCTGAGCTAATTAATTTCTAGGTTCCACATGAACGCAAGAGCTGAAAATTAGCACTTGCAGAAAGCTAGTCCCAGCCATACCCCTAAATTACAAAGGGCCTGGAGGCCTGGAGGTGCTGACGGCTCCTGGCACAGACGCACCAGCAGGGGCTGCTTCCTCCCACCCTCCCCAGACAGGCCCCGCTTGGCCAGCCTTTCCCTCTGGGCTCCAGGCAGCAGGGAGGGTGCAGTGTGAGGCCACAGGCACCCCAGCATCCAGCCCAGGGCCCTGATGCCTGGGGTTATGGGGCCCTCAGTCTGGTCCTCGTGATGCCCTGCCTTGTGCTGGGTGTGCCCCACTGCCTGCTGTCTTCCCTTGAACTAGACTGAGGGTCCCCTGGGGCAAGGGCCAGGTCAGACCCTCCTGGGGCTTCAGGAGGCATCCAAAATAGTCTTGCCTAACGGTCTCTCCTGCCTCCCGGATACAAAGTTTGGACGAAGCCCAGAGACCCGGCTTCTCCTCCCAGCAGGGCCACCTGTGAGCACTGTGACAAGGAGTCCTGGGTCTTCACTATAAAATACGGATGATGCCATATACCCCCGGAACATGAGGCTCAGACATGAGCATGGTGACAGTGGTCACCCACTAATGTTTGGTGGTGCTGAATG
>NW_017731393.1:3943050-3951697 GCF_001890085.2 Hipposideros armiger
CTGGCTCCAGGAGCTGTTCCTGCAATCACCATTGGTCTTCTGGGTGCAGTGACAAACAAGGTGGCATTTGCAGTTGCAAGTGAATGTTAGATCCTGCCAGAACTGACCCTGCCACTGTCTCTTGGACTGGGGTGGCTTAAAGGGATCCAAGGGAACACAGGGTGACAAAATTTGGGAAGGCTTTGTTGGTCCAATTACCCTGTCCTTTCTAGACTCAGAGTCCTTTTCACAAAGGTTATATGAGCCAAGCATCACGTCACAGTCTCTTTCTAGGAAGAACACAGGCGACACGACTGTCCCGTTTTTCTCACCCTTACCCCAGGTCAGAGAAAACCCAGTCGGATTCAGAGCTTGGCGCCTGCAATGCCCTGGAAAGCTCAGGGCAGGCAGCCGTGCCCTGGAGTAACTGAGCCCTCCCCTGCCAGGCCCCAGGATGGAGGTGGGGGCAGGAGGCAGCCTCCTGTTACAGAAGGGCAGACACACTATCTGAAACCTGAGCGTCATTAAAAACAGAACAGTCCATTAAAAAAGATTATAGGCAGGACCCACACGGCTGATCAGTGCCCCATTCATGGCCCTGAGCCTGTTTCCATGTCTGCACACCCTTCGGAGAAGAGCGGGGGATCCCCTTCTGAATGAAGGCCTCATTCATATCACCTCCTTGGGAGCCGGGCCTCTGAGTCAGGGCACGTGTCGAGTTGGCAGGGCACAAGTGGGCACACATATTAAACTCCTCTCCGTTTGCACAACTGAGCTCTTGTCTTCTGAGTGTTGTTATTTTAGGAAGGGTTCCCAAACCCATGAGGCTTGCTAAAAGCCCACACTCCCTAAGGAGACTTCGTTTTTAGCTCAAACACTGCTAATTCTGGTTCCGCCCCAGGGACCAAAGTCTTTATGGCTCCTCTCTGATTTCTAAGGGGGTGTTCATTTCAGGAAGCTTAGCGGCCGAGGGAACCCAGTCTGCACCCTAAGCTACTCTGATTCCCAGGGGCTCACACCAGGGAACCTGCCCAGAAAGCCCGCCTAGGCCAGGGTCGTGGGAACCTGCAAATGATTTCTTCCCCCTCCTGATCCTCAGATATATGTTCCCAACAAGTGTTTGCAGGCGGCCTGTCTGAAGTCACCTCAGGAGACAGAACAAAGGCCATGTGCTCCCACCTTTGCACCCTCTTCCTCCTCTACTCCCTCACTCTGACTTCCTGGGATGGCACCCACACACAGGGCAGCTAGCTGGTGGGCAGTTGCCCAGACTCTGTCTTTTAAGGGTCACGGGCTAAGGCAGGAAGTATCTCCCCACCCTCTCTCCTTTTCCCCTAATTACACAAGAATAACTTAAAACAGGGGGTGGATACCCCCCCACACACACACCATCACCTGCTGCTTCCCCAAAATCTGCTCCCCAGAGTGACAGCCAACATATTTAGCGATCTGTACCACGTGGGCACCCACCAGGAAGAAGAGTCACTGTGAGATGAGGTGAAAGTCCAGAAGACCACCCTCACTTCTGACACCAACTGCAAGTTTGGGGGTTCCCAAGAACACCGTCAGTTTCGACAATTTGCTAGGACTTGCGAACCCATGAGAGCTGTTATAACCACAGTTACAGCAAAAGGGTGCAGATGACCATCAGCCAAGGGAAGAGGGCATGGGGCCGGGTCCAGAAAAGTTCAAACCTTGAACTTTCAGGTGTCTCCCAGGGGCCCCGTGGGCAGTGGTGTTCTCCCTGCAGCGAAGTGTGGCACCACCGTGAGCGCTGCCAAACCGGGGTGCTCGCCTGACCCATGGCGCTCCATTTCTGTTGGGGGCTCCACCTGGCTGACCTCAGGTCCCAGCCCCTCAGGAGGGTGAGCTGATGTCTTATAACTCAACCTACCCCACCCCCCATGTCACATTGTTAGACTTCCTGGTGTGGCCCAAAGCCCCAGGTAAACGAAAACAGCCCAGCGGGTAGTAGCTGAGGACAAAATCCTGGCCTGTTTGGGGGTGAAGTTAAAGGCTTTACTACAATCACCAACCAATCCAAGCGTATGCAAGAAGTGGTGCTGTGCCAGCGTGTGCCTGCTGACTGGCAGCCTGTGGGAGCTTCTGGAAGTTGTCAGGAACCGCAACCACATCCAGAGGTGCTGTCCAGAGTATGTGCCCCCCCTCCCCCCAGACACTGTGAGCCCCACCTGTCTTTCTTCCAAAGCTCAGTCCTGCTGTGCTCACCATACGTCCCGGCCCAGCCTCTGGGCCGCCAGGCTCTTAGCCAGGGAACCTGGGGTAGCAACATGGAGTGTGGGGGACTGGGGCTGGCTGGCTGGCAGGACCACGGAGGTTTTCTCGTGGTGCCAGCATTCTCTCGCGGACAGGCCATATCCTGGGCCAGTCTTGACTCCGAGGAGCTTTCACAAGGATATCCTAGGCCAAATAGAACCACTCAGCCAGATGTCGCCAATCTATTACTGCCCAATATAGCCACTGCCGAGTCCCCAAAAGACCAGTAGAATAACTTGTTGCTGAAGCAAAGCCAAGTTTACTACCTACTGCTGCCTGCTACCTGCTACCTACCACCTACTGCTACCTCCCATCCACAGAGGAGAGGGTCCTTCCCCAGAGCTTCTGTTGCCTTCTCTTGGGGTGCACTTTGCCTGCAGAGCTTAGAAACGCCAGCAACAACTTCTTCCTTTTCACCCTTAACTGCCCCCCCTCCCTCAAACAAAGCCATTGGTGATGACTCAAGCACAACTGTATTTCCTACAGCTGGAGCCTGGCGCTTCCCCACAAGTTAAATACAGTGGGCTACTCCCTGGAAGACAGGAAAGGTGGCTCAGTTTCTAGAGGGGACTCTGAGCGGGCCAAGGGCCCACCACCTGCCGTGATAGGATGCTCTCACCCACAGTGTCAGGGACTTGCAGCCTGGGGTTGTGGGAAGTCCTCCTGGGACAAAGGAACAGGAGGAGGGGCTTCCGAGGACTTGGCAGGGGCCTCCACTCCCTCAGCCACTAGCCATCTCCATTTCTCTATCCCCCGGCCCCCGCTCCATCTGGGCATGTGTTTCCTGGGCCCTGCCCCAGGCTGGGCTCCAGACTGGAAACCGATGGGGCAGATGTGGTCTCTGGCTGAGCTCCAGGAGGCCCATCTTCTGCCCCATTGGTCACCCTGAGATGCCCATCACCCAGTCCACATGGCCTTGGCTGTCTGGTAGCCCCATTCCCAGTTTCTAGGCACAGGGAGGGGTGGGTGACAGGGCTGAGGGCGGGAACAATGGCCTGAACGTCCAGCCTCCTGAGAGACACACAAGTAAACCAAGAATTATGATTAAATGAAGAGAATGATAATAGCGGCATGCCCTAAGCCCCCCAGCGTTCTCGGCAGGGTCAGAGGAAACGCCGTGATGTGGCCTCCCAGGCAGCGGGTGGCAGCTGTTCTCTGAGTGACCCAAAGGCATCCTCCCCCCACAGTGGGCCTGACCCATCCCTCTATCGGCCCTTCAGAGGGGTAGGCATTGATGATGGCCCGCGAGACATCCCCTAGTTGACGGGGAGGTGTCTGTGCTTGGCTGGAATCAGGTGGGGCAGTCCCAGGGGTGCTGGGGTTAGAAAAGCGAGGCAGCAGGAGACCTCTCCAAGGCTGGCAGGACTGGGACATCGGTGGCCTGGGCAGAGCGTGGGACTTGAGCACCCGGTGGGCCCTGGAGGGAGGTGGCTGTCGGGAGCACTTGCAAGGACCCCAGAACCACTGCCCAGCCCGGTGGAAGGAGCAGAGCGGAGGGGTGCCTGGCCATTTGGGAGTCATCCAAAGCCTCCAGCAGGGTTCTCCCCCAGGTTTCTGGCACCTCCTATTTGCCACTGGCGCCCACACCCACCTGTTCTGACTCAGGTTTTTCTCCCACCCTCATCCCTTCTCAGTCGTCCCTGCTGCCTGACTCAGGACTCGGGCCACTCTTGGCTTCAGTGGCCCCTGTGTATTCTGGCTCCAGGATGGGCTTTCCACCTGCGAGTCTGACCCCGTTGCAAAGGTGCCCTGGGTCCCCTTCCTCTACAGCACACAGGGCAAGCTTCGTGTGTCCCCTGACCCTCTCCCAGACCCACACACCCCGCAGCCTCACCACACGCCCTGCCCGAGCCCGCAGTCCCACCCGTGCACACCTCTGCACGTGCTGCTGTTCCTTCTGCACAGCAGGCCCTCCGCTCTTCAGCCCAGGTCTGGAAGGCAGTGCTGGGGGGCTGCCTCTGCCCGGATCATACCCCCACTCACACTTGTGTCTAGGCTTTGTTTCCTCTCTAGACCGTGGGCGCCGTCACGGCTGGGACACCCCGCCCTCTCCCCACTGCCTCATGTTCTCAGTCCCTCTGGCAGGGCTGGCACGGCGTAGCTGCTCAGTAAATATTAAATGAAGGAATTAATGAATGAGGCCCTAATGAAAAGCTAAAAATGGACTGCTCCTCCCAGGGCCTGACCCACTTTCTGAGCCCTCACCAGCTGCTCTGGAAGCAGCATCGATTCTTCTGCCTCGCGGTGCTGTCACATCCATGAGCCTCTGATTGCCCAGCTCCGGTCCCCGTGCAGCAGGGTCTGTGGACAGGGTAGGAGGCCTGGGCCCGTGGGGACCGGAGCGACGACCTGGCTCTCAGAGGTCCGAGGCTGAGGGAGGTCCTGGGACTGTGGTCGCAGGCTGCCATCCTGGGCGCCAACCCCCACATCCTGCCCCATTGAACTTGGAGTCCCCCGACACCCTTGAGCCTTAGTCTCCTCACCTGTAAAATGGGGTGACATCGTCCCTAAGCAGGAACCAAATCAGGGGCTGGCACACTTTTTTCTGTAAAAAGTACCAGATAGTAAATATTTTAGGCTTTGTGGGCCCAGCCCTCTGCTTCCGGCACTCGTGCCTCTGTGTCACGAAAGCCGCCACAGACAAGATGTAAATAAAGGCACGTGGCTATGCTCCAGTAGTGACTATTTATGGACACTGGAGTTTGAATTGCATATAATTTCACATGGCATGAGATCTTCTTCTTTTTAGTTTTTCCCAACCATTTAAAAATGTAGAAGCTATTCTTAGTGAGCAGGATGTACAAAACCACGCGGTGGGCCGGATTTGGTCCCCTGGCCATGCTCTGCCTCCCTGAGCCGGGTTACAGAAGCGCTCCCCATGCCTCTGTTCCCGGCATTACTGTGTGTTTCCAGTGTCCTCCAAAACGAGGCACTTGGAGATTTGATATTAAAATAATTGTTCTATTTAGTGATTTTCTCATTTGTTAAGTAGCTAATAACTTTCAGGGCCATCCATAGATGGGGTTAGTCGCTGGCATGGTAGTGAGCTCCCCACCCCTAAGGACATGCAAGCAGAGTGTAATGACGGGGCAGGAAAGCTGTCCAGAGAATTTAGGCATCAGGTAAGAAGTGCAAGGAAGTGCCCATCAAAATATTATGGACTGTATCCAGGCCTATGGCCACTGCTGGACCTGGGGTCGCTGGGCCCCAGTTTCTCCCTCTCCTGGCCCCACCCCCAGGCCCTGAGCCTAGCACAGGGGACACTCATCCAGGGGTTGAGTAAAAAGTCAGTGCCCAATGTGCCTGGCAGCACGCGGCACTGGGACTCTGGAGGGGCTCAGCCCCTAGTTGTTGCTACCTTGGTACGGGTCCCCAGAACCAACCCTCAGACAAGGACTTGTGTGCACATGATTTATTTGGGAGGTGATTCCTGGAAGCACGTGAGGGAGCGGGGAAGTGAGTTGGGCTGGAGGCAGGTTTATAAAGGGGTGTTGATAAGCAGTTACCACTGTGGCTACCTGGGGCTCAGCCTGCGGGGAAGCCTCCGAGAGAGGGTGGGGACACACGCCAGGCTTGTGCACCATGGTCACGGGCGCTGGGGTGCTTGTGCACCCCTCCTGCCTCCAGCTCACCGCTGCTATTTCTGGCCCCTCCCCCCTGCCCTGTGCCCCAAGGCCAGAGCCCACTCCTGTGGTCAGAGGGTTTCTCCACAGGTGGACGCAGGTGCTGGAGGTAGGAAGAGAACAGACACTGCCCGAACACACAGTGTCCCCCTGGCCGGGGAAACGCTGAGGACCTGACTCATGCCAGCTTCTGGCTCCAGACCTGCACTGGGCCCCTGCAATACTCCCCTCAGGGATGTTGTGAGGACTAAGTGATGAGACGTGTGGGCTCAGCAGACAGATCCTGTACCTCACAGGCGCTCAACAAATGACAGGGGATTTGTCACTGTGTTCCCTTGGCTGCCCATGTCTCCGGCCAACTGAGCCTTGATTTTCCACAATGGTCCTCCCAACCCCATTCTAAAAGTGGTTGGCTTAAGCCAATCAGCACATCCCACCCCTTGGCTATAGTGATTGGTAGGGGATGGGCATGTGACCTAATTCTAGCCAATAGGAGAAGAAAATTCAGGATGTGTTTGGTGCTTCTAAAAATGACTATCTCCGCCCCAGGAGAGGGTGGTGGGGATATGAGTTTACACAAAGGCAGACATTTTGCTACCAAGAGGGGAGTGGCTGGGGCTGCAGCGGGGGGGGGGCACCATTTGGAGGCCAAGGATGAAACTGAGTAGAGGGACAGAGTAAGGCTAGATCTGGGACAATGGTCTTTTTGAGCTGCTGGATCAAGCCTTACCTGAAGCTTCTAAACTTTTCAGTTACATAAACCCATAAATTCCCTTTATGTTGAAGCTTACCAGCAGCTGTGGTTTTATTTTTTATTTTTTTGTCCTTTGCAACCTAAAGAGGCCGCAACTAACAGAGCAACTCTCCCGGTTGCCTGAGGCTGAAGGGCAGGGCCGTAAACTATGGGATTCACTGAATGGACGCGAAGAGCAAGTCCTTCCCAGAGTGGAGCAGTGGGCAGAGGAGGCGGCGGGAAAGCTCAGCTGGCCTGCTGCTCATCGCAGCAGTAAAGTCACTCCTCTCAGCTACTATGAAGCCTTGAGGGCATCGCAGAGACACCGTGAATGACTGAAGTGGTGCCTGGCCAGGAGCCTCGGGGTGTACCTACATTCCCCAGAGGCAAGGTGAGGGCAGGGAGGAAGGGGACACCACCACATGCGTGGTCCCACGTGGCTGCATGCCATTGGGCAAACACGACTGACAGAGGACACGCAGGGGCTCCTTCTTTCCCTCTCGATAATTTCAGAAGCAGAGTAAACCTCCAGCAACCAGGCCCACGGCGGTCACTTTGCAAAGCCCAGAGACCTCGGGAGTGGCTCCCAGCCAGAAAGCGGAGGGCCGGGGAGGAGATAAGGCTGTGGGAGGAAGACGGAGGCTAGGAGTCTTGGGGTGCGCTCAAGCTTAGAAATTGCCAACTTTGCTTAACACAGTTAGCACATTTGCGCCTCCAGAGATGTTGGCAGGGAGGACGGGTGTGAGAATTGTGGGCTTTTTCTTTTTGTAACAATTATCATGAAATAGCCGCCACCACGCGTTCAGCATTTAACCCTCACACGAGTCGGCACATCAGACCGGCTGGAGCTGGCTGCCCAAGACAGAGACAGTGCACGTGGGATGTCAGAGCCCAGCTCTCAAGGTGTCATCTGCTCAGTATGTGGGTGACCTGGTGGCTATGAGGCCCCAGAAAAGGCCAAACAGAATGCAAGTAAATGCCCAGAGCTGGCGGGCAGAGCCTCTCTGATGCCTGGTGCTAGCAGCCAGGTGGCCAGCTTGCCCACAGAGGGTGGAAAGGGGTGGCAGTCACCAGGTTGGACACTGTACATTCCTTTCAATAAGCCCTGGGTCATCAGTATTAGACCATTCCACAAATGGGTAAACCTGACGCTGAGAGCCAGGTGGCTCGCTCAGTGTCACTCAGACACACCGAAGCAGAGCTGGACAGCCTCACTTCTCTCCCCTGATAATCACCCATCCCCCCCAAACCGGCTCCTTCCCGCGCTGCTTGCCACACCCCTCTCCCCCCACAGCCATCAACCCAACTCCTCCTCCAAGTCATCCTCTGTCCAATCCCCCACGGACCCAGCACCCAGGTATCTGGGAGGGAATAAGTCATGCAGAAAGGACTGGGTGGAGGGTGTCAGGACACTGACTGGAGCCAGGGGCCTCCTGGGCAGACAGCGGTCAAGGCTTCCTGCCACCGTGCACGTGTCGGCACCTGAGAATCACACTTTAGAACCCCGCTGGAGCCATCTTTTGAAAGCTAAACAGTAAGACGGGACCCCCAGCGACACTGGGTTCCAAAATCATGCCCTTCCTATTCCCAACACATATACACACTCACACAGCTGTTGCCTGGAAAGCTGTTCAAAGGACAGAAGCAGAGAGAGCAAACGTCCCCTATCCCCGACTCCATCTTACCCCGCCCTCCCCTGGCCCCTGCAGGGCCCCTGGGAGCTCCGCAGCTCTCAGCCCACTGCATGCCTTGCCTAGGAGCTGCTGGAAGGTGGCATGGCCCCGGGCATGGTGGCAGGGAGAGAAGTGTTGGAGGGCATCTGGGTGGCCCGCAGAGCTGCCATCTGCTCCTCTGCTCGGAGCACATCGGCTGCTGTGAGGAGCGTGAGCTGGCAGCAAGGACGACAGGCCGGGTTGCTGGCCTGGCAGTGACCCCCAACAAGGGCAGAGCCTGGGACACATCCTGAGACCACAGCAGGGACCACTGGCGCTGCGCCAATGGGCCTGCTGACCGGGCACGGGGCAGGGAGGAAGGG
>NW_017731393.1:3952877-3954015 GCF_001890085.2 Hipposideros armiger
TGATTAATCACAAAAACAATATGTAATTATATATTGTGAAATATTTATAATTCATGAAGTGTTGTTTTACCTCCAATACTGCTGCTTTCAACACAAGCAGCTGCTTTCGACACAGTAGCCGCTCTCTACGCATGTGTGACTGGTCCGCATAAGTACATTATGGCACCAACCCTGTCACATACACCTGTATTTGTACGGGGTATATGTGATGGGGTTGGCGCGATGATGTCATCACGCCGGGTACTCGTATGTGGGCATATCTGCATGTGGGCGGACCCGCCTGGAGACGGATAGAGGAGCGGTGTCTCAGTTCCTAAGACCATCGGAAAATATGTTTTCCGATGGTCTTAGGCAACCCCTGTGAAAGGGTCGTTTGACCCCCAAAGGGGTCGTGCCCCACAGGTTGAGAACCGCTGATCTAGACCAAAGCCACAGCCTTGCACTGCACGGCCCCATCCTGCACCATCTCTGCCACTTGCACACACACCACCAGCCACCAAACTTTCCCCTGCACTTCACATCTGCATTACTCACGCCACCTGACACCCTCCCCACGGCACCCCACAGGGCTCCATGGCTGCACTACCTGCGTCTTGCAAGGTATGTGGGCCAGGAGTGCAGGACCATGGCTGGGGGTGGGGTCTGAGGAGCAGGGGCAGGGTCCGGAAGCAAAGGCCATCCATGGGCCAGCCTAAGAGAGGTGGGGGAGCCACGACGAGAACCAGGAAGAATGCCAGTGGACAGGTCCACACCAGCTTCATCACTCCCCCCTGTGGGTCTGCATCCTCTAAGCACTCTTTGGACATTTGGGAAGAAAATTAGGGTGTACTGGGATGAGGGCTGTATGCATTAGAATTAGGTTTGGCTGCAAAGCAGAAAACACAAATAATGCAGGATTAAACACACAAGGACTTATTTTATCAAGTAAAAGAAATTGAGGAGGGGACCCAAGATGGCAGAGTAGGTCAGCGGTTCTCAACCTGTGGGTCGTGACCCCTTTGGGGGTCGAACGACCCTTTCACAGGGGTCGCCTAAGACCACCTGAAAACAAAAAGATATTTACATGACGATTCATAACAGTAGCAAAATTACAGTTATAGAGTAGCAACGAAAATAATTTTATGGTTGGGGGTCACCA
>NW_017731393.1:3955417-3972826 GCF_001890085.2 Hipposideros armiger
TTTTGTTCTTCAGTCTAGTTGTGGAGGACGTTGCTTCACTGGCCCAAGTTGGCACCATCACTGCGCCCTTCCCGGGCGAGGCAGATCAGTCGCCGGCTTCTGGACGGCCGCTCACAGCGGCTGCTGGCCGCTCACACTGGCTGCTGACTACACACAGTAGCCCATGGCAACCCACTGCCACAGGAGCTGCAGCCTACGCCGTTGCCGGCGACTCACGGCAGCCCAGCTCCAGGTTGAGCTGTTGTTCAGCATCTTAACTGCAGAGGGCAATGTCACTGGCCCTCATATGAGGGATCCGAACTGGGGCCCTCTGGTGTCCCAAGCCAGTACTTAACCATCGTGCCACTCGGCCGGCCCTTGTTCTTCAGTCTAGTTGTGGAGGACGTTGTTTCACTGGCCCATGTTGGTATTATCATTGCGCTCTTCCCAGTGAGGCAGATCGGTCACCAGCCATTGGACAGCCACTCACAGTGGCTCTTGGCAGCTCACAATGGCTGCCGGCCGCTCACGCTTTAAGCCAACTCTTAAGCAACTGAGCTACTCGGCCAGCCGAAGCAGGATTTTTTGATGTGTGTTTGTGTGTGTGTGTGTGTGTGTGTGTACCGGGATCATGGTCTCATGGAACTGAAGAATGGAGACATGGACCAGAGAGGTAAAGTTGCAGAAAAGGACAGTTTATTAGAAGAAAATATACAGTTCAAAGAAGCAGAATGGGGCCCAAACAGTAGAGAATGGCTCAAGAGCCATTATTAGAAGAGAAAGTACACTCCAAAGAGTTTACAGTGGGCTGAGCAAAAGACGCTCAAAAGTCCCCAGACGTCCTCTTAAACAGCCTGCGCACAGACTCACTCACAGGCACTCACCTTGGGCTCCAGTAGGGGAATGGTGACTTGGGGGGCATCAGAGACATACGGGGAGCAGACTGAGGTATGTGGCTTTGAGGCCAGTGCTGGAGAACAGTAGGCATTTTCCCTGTAAGAGGGGCCTCCTCCAGTGCAGCCAGCAGGTAGGCGCCATCTTTAATGAGTTGAGTCCACCCCCTACGCTTATGGCCAAATCTGAATCTGATTGGTCTGGTGAGCTCCGGGGCTCTGCCCTGCTGACTCCCTGAGACCCTGCCCCACCCAACTCCCCCAATGCCAGAGGCACTTTCTCAGGGAGCAGACAGCCCCACCCGCATTGCACTCTTTCTTAGAAAATGATCAGACTCTGCAGGCCCCACGTGGGCAAAAACTGGCCTTTGTATGCTTTGAAACTTCTCCTGAGTCAGTCTAGGCTCAGCACTGGCACCAAACCAGAATCTACATTAACTTGGTGACCACAACTCTTCCTACTCTAGTTCCTCCCTGAGACTCTGCCTCACCCAACTTGTATACTGCATGAGACTTTATCAGCAGCTGAACTTTAAGGGAACCAGCAGGTGGCAGCAGGCTTCAGGGTGTCCTAGCTTTTTGCAGAGCTACCCCAGGCCCGGTATTGGTGGCAGCTGTCCTTGGTTCACAGTGTGACCTCTCCCACATTCCTCCAGGTTTAGCACAGGCAGCAAAAAATCGCGACCGCTTTGTAGCTCCTAACAGGTAACCCCAGGTTGGTCAAAGGTAAGGGCTGACCTGGGCCTGCATCGGAACCCTCCCAAGAGGCCTCAGAACCAACATACTTGGAGGTTGGCTTCAGATCACAACAGAGCACCACCCAATTAGCCCATAAATGGCACACCCAAAGGGCAACAACAACAACAGGCACCAGAGCCTGCTGGGCAAATCCTGTTCCATGGGGTAAGCCCCACACACAGCAGCCTGTAAGCTGTGGATATGGCTAAACCCCACAACCAATCAGCCTGAGGGTAAATCTCACCCACTGACATGCCAATAGCAATCAAGGCTCAACTATAACAGGAGGGCACACACAACCCACACAGGGACACTCCTGGGGCACCCAGAGCAGGTCACCTGGGACTGTGCCAGGGTCCTACAGGGCTTTACTATGTAAGGCCACCTGGTCAAGACAGGGAGACATAGCAGATCTACTTAATACATAGAAACAAACACAGGGAGGCAGCCAAAATGAGGAAACAAAGGAATACGTCCCAAATGAAAGAATGGGAGAAAGCTCCAGAAAAAGAACTAAACAAAATGAAGGCAAGCAACCTACCAGACACAGAGTTCAAAACAATGGTTATAAAGTTGCTCAAGGAACTTAGTGAGAACTACAACAAAGAGATAGCAAGCAAAAAAAGGACATA
Source organism: Hipposideros armiger (assembly GCF_001890085.2). NCBI lineage: Eukaryota > Metazoa > Chordata > Mammalia > Chiroptera > Hipposideridae > Hipposideros > Hipposideros armiger. The sequence goes on from NW_017731393.1 coordinate 3,957,660, forward strand.
GAAACCATAAAACAGAACCAGTCAGAAGTGAAGAATACAATAACTGAAATGAAGAATGCCCTAGAAGGACTCACCAGCAGACCAGATGGAGCAGAGGATCGAATCAGTGATTTGGAAGACAAGGTAGCTGAAAACACCCAATCAGAACAGCAAAAGGAAAAAAGAATTAAAATAAGAGTTAGTTAAGAGACATCTGGGACAACATCAAGCGTAACAACATTCACATCATAGGGGTACCCGAAGGAAAAGAGAGAAAGCAAGGGATTGAGAACATATTTGAAAAAATAATGACTGAAAACTTTCCTAACCTGGTGAAGGGAATAGACATACAAGCCCAGGAAGTTCAGAGTCCCAAATAAAATTAACCCAAACAGGCCCACACCAAGACACATTATAATCAAAATGGCTAAGGTTAAAGACAAAGAGAGAATCCTAAAAGCAGCAAGAGAAAGGCAACTAATAACTTATAAGGGAGCCCCCATAAGATCATCAGCTACTTTCTCAACAGAAACTTTGCAGACCAGAAGGGATTGGCAGGAAATATTCAAAGTGATTAAAAGCAAGTATCAGCAACCAAGACTACTCTACCCAGCAAGGCTCTCATTTAAAATTGAAGGGCAGATAAAGAGCTTCCCAGACAAGACAAAGCTAAAGGACTTCATCACCACCAAACCGGTATTACAAAGAATGTCAAAGGGACTCCTCTGAGATGGGGAAAAGAAAAAAAAACAAAATTATGAATAATAAAATGTCAATAGCTACATATCTATCAACAATTACTTTCAATGTAAATGGATTAAATGCTCCACTCGAAAGACACAGGAGGGCTAAATGGATAAGAAAACAAAACCCTTACAAATGCTGCCTACAAGAGAATCACTTCAGATTGAAAGACACACACAGACATGAAGTAAAAAGATGGAAAAAGATATTTCATGAAAACGGAAATGGAAAAAAAAAAAACCTGGCGTAGCAATACTTATACCAGACAAAATAGACTTTAAAACAAAGTCTGCAACAAGAGACAAAGAAGGACCCAGAAATCCCACTTCTGGGTATTTATCCAAAGAAACCCAAAACACTACTTGGAGGAGTCATGGGCACCCATATGTTCACTGCAGCATTGTTTACAATGGCCAAGATGTGGAGGCAGCCTCAGTGTCCATCAATGGAAGAATGGATAAAGAGGAGGTGGTACATATATACAATGGAATATTATTGGTTGGCCATGTAAGGGAGTGGGTTCTTGCCATCTGTGGCGGCAGGGATGGACTTGGAGGGTATTGTGCTGAGTGGAGTACGTCAGACAGAGGAAGGCAGATGCAATGTGATTTCGCTTATATGTGGAATCTAAAGAAAAAAATAAACAAATCAGAAATGAACTCATAGGGGCCGGCTGAGTGGCGCACTGGTTAAGAGCTGGCTTGGGATGCCAGCTCTGAGCAGCAGGGCCGTGGTTCGGATCCAGATGAAGGCCAGTGACACTGCCCTCTACAGCTAAAATGGTGAACAACAGTTCGACCTGGAGCAGGGCTGCCGTGAGTCACCGACGATGGCATAAGCTGCAGCCCCTGCTGCAGTGGGCTGCCATAAGTTACCATGTGTGGCCGGCAGCCAGCATGAGCGGCCGGCAGCCAGTGTGAGCCGCCAAGAGCTGCCGTGAGCTGCCGTCCAGAGGCCGATGACCTATCTGCCTCACCCGGGAAGAGCACAATGATAATACCAACATGGGCCAGTGAAGCAACGTCCTCTACAACTAGACTGAAGAACAAAAGGACCCAACTTGTCTGTTCCCCTTCCCCTGATTCCCTGACACTGTTCCCCTCCCCCAATTCCCCAATAAAATAAACAAACAAAAAAATGACTCATATATACAGAGAACATTTTGATGGTTGCCAGATGGGAGAAGGTTGGGGGTGTGGGTGAAAAAAGGGGAAGGGATTAAGAAGTACAAACTGGTTGTTACAAAGTAGTCATGGGGATGTAGAGTATAGCATGAGGAATATAGTTAATAATATTGTAATAACTATGTATAGTGTCAGGAGGATACTAGACTAGTCAGGGGATCACTTCTTAAATTATATAAATGCCTAACCACTATGCTGTACACATGAAATTAATATAAAATAATATTGAATGACAACTGTAATTGAAAATTAAAAGGGGGGGAAGGTGAAACACAGTAAAAGGTCCAAATTTCCAGGTATAAAACAAATAAGTCATGGATGTAATATAGAGCATGGGGAATATAGTCAATAGTATTGTGATAACATTGTACGGTGTCAGATGGTTGCTGGGCTTATCATGGTGATCACTTCTTAAGTCTATAAATGTTGAACAACTATGGTGTAACCCTGAAACTCATGTAATATTGTATGTTAACTCTATTTTTAATAAAAATGCTTTTAGAAACAGACATTGAAAAATTGGCCATGCAGACCTGGTGTGGCCTTTTCCCATCCATCTCTCTTTTCCTACTTCCTTAACGTGTAGCTTCCATCCTGTAAGTCACCTCCTGGTCTAATCTCCTAGAACTCTAGCCATCATGTCTTCATTCCAGATAACAAAAAAGAGGAAGGGGTGTTGCAAAGGGAGGCTTTACCCAGCTTTCTGTCTCAACCCTTCTGAGAAGTCATGCTAAACACTTTCATTTCCAGCCAAAACAGAGTAGCAGGGGTCAGGTTTACCACCCCATATTAAACTACACACACACACACACACACACACACACACACACACACACACACACACACAACTATGGTCTCAGACACTGGATAAAAGGCAGCCCAGGGCAGTAAGCCATGAGAGAAGGTAAACAAATGAGGTGAGCCCTACAACTGCCCCAGGAGAAGTTTCCAGGTTACATTCTAAAGAAGGGGAACCCAAATATAGCCCATCAGTCTCTCTGAGTTGTGACACAGAGTTCAGAGAGTCCAAGGCATCTATAATTTATGGTGTAGAATACCAGAGAAGAGACAGCTACCCAGAGAGAAAGCACTTCAGCAATCTGCAGAGGGTTCTCCTCTAGTCTTCAGCTAAGTAGTGATCAGTGCAGTAGTGTGAGGAAACTACCAAGGCTGAGCAAAGAGCTTCCAGAAAGGAAGAGGCAGAACAATCCCTTGGGCTCATACAGAGATGAGAATAGTTTGCCTTCCCACTAGCCAGAGTGGTAAGACCTTATTGAGTAGAGTCCTCAGAAGGACATTGCCTCTATAATGGTGTCAAATTTGCCCTACACTAAAGGACTGATCTAGAACTGCCTACGATGCTTAAAAGTAAGCCTTGAAAGGATCAAACTGTCTCCAAGTAACTTAACTGCGTCTCACAACAAAGTCAAAATATGTAAAAGAATATGAAAAACTCCAGCACCTAACAAAGTGAAATTACAATGCTTAAATAAAAGTAAAAAATTACCAGGAATGAAAAGGAGGGCAATGTGACCCGTAAAAAGAAGACAAATAAATCAATAGAAATAGATCCAGAGATGACCAGATGATAGAAAGAAGAAAATGGATGGCAAAACAGATTTGTGTCCAAGAAGATAGAGGAAATGATGATTATGAAGACAAGACAAAAAAATATTTTTAAAGACCCAAATTGAACTTCTAGACTTAATAAATACAATGTGTGAGATGAAAAAATACACTAAATGGGATTTAACAACAGATTAAACACTTTGAAAGGGAAGATTAGTGAACTTGAAGGCATGGCAGTAGAAACTACCCAAAATGAAACTTAGAGAAAAAAGACTGGGGGAAACAATGCACAGGGGATCATTGAGCTGTGGGACAACATCAAGTAGCCTAACACATGTAATTGGAGACCCAGGGTGGGGGAAAGGAGAGGAAAACTAGTTGAAGAAATAATGACCACGGGCCAGCCGAGTGGCTCAGTTGGTTAAGAGTTAGCTTAAGAGCACGAGCTCTGAGCAACAGGGCCGCCAGTTCAATTCCCACATGAGCCAGTGATGTTGAGCCCGAGCTGAGCTGCCACTAAGCTGCCAACAGGTGGCAGGATGGCTTGGTTGGTGAGAGCATGCGCTCCTAACAACAAGACTGACCTCAAAGGTGGGCTATGCCCGCCCACAACTAAGACTGAACTCGGCACCTTGAGCTCAGCTGCTGCCCAGATGGCTCAGTGGATAGAGCGTGCGCTCTTAACAACAAGGCTGCCCAGTTCGACTCCCACATGGGATGGTGGCTATGCCCGCATGCAACTAAGATTGTAACACAGCACCATTAGCTTAGAGACCATGAGTTCCTGACGGGCAACCAGATGGTGATTGGCACCCTCCACAACTAAGACTGAAGAACAACAACTTGGCTGTTCCCCTTCCCCAATTCCCCAACACTGTTCCCCTCCCCCAATTCCCCAATTAAAAAAAATTAAATTAAAAAAATAAAAAGAAATAATGACGAAAATTTTTCCAAATTTGATGACAACTATAAATTTACAAATCTAAGAATCTCAATGAACCCCAAGCAGGGGGAGAAAACTACAGTAGGCCATATTATAATAAAATTGCTGAAAAACCATAAAAGCAGATAAAAAGAAGCATGATGTACAGAGAAAAAAAAGAGATAAGAATGACAGCAGGCTTCTTGGAAATAATCCAAGCCAGCAGAAAATGGAGCAACGTCTTTATTGAAAGAAAAAAGTCAACCTGGAATGTAATACCCAGGGAAAATATCTTTCAAACATGGAGGTAAAATAAATAATTTTTCAGACCATCAAAATTAGAAGGCGTTCGCCATTAGCAGACCAGCTCAAAACGTTAAAGGGAGCCCTTCCCGCAGAAGGAAAAAATCTAGAGCGGAAATGAAGAGCAACAGAGATGGTCATGATGTGGGTAAATATAAAAGGCTTTGTTTCTTTTTTAAAAAATCTCTTTATAAGATACTTTACTGTTTAAATGAAAAACAATACTAAGGTATTGTGAAACTTATAACATATATAGAAATAAAATGTACAACAAAATAACCTGAAGTCTAGGATGGAGGAAAATGGAAGCATGCTGTGGTAAGGTTCTTATACTATTCATGAAGTAATATAATATTATTCGAAGGTGAAGTCTGATAAGTTAAAGATGTATAGTATAAACTCTGAACCACTAAACAACAACAACAATACATGCAAAACCAAAGAAGTATAGCTGGTATGCCAATAAAAGGGTAAAATAAAATAATAAATATTACTCAATACAAAAATAAGGCAGGAAAAGAGGAAAAAGGGAACTTAGAACAGATGGGCCATATAGAAAATAAGTACTAAGGTAAAAGATTTAAACCCGACCATAATAATCATACTAAATATTAAACTGTCTAAACTCACCAATTAAAAAGCAGAGATTGTCAGATAGGATGAAAAAGCAAGATCCAATTATACAGTGTCTACAAGAAACCCACCATAAGTATAAAGGCACAGATAGATTAACAATAAAAATGTAGAAAAAGATACGTGATATTAGCACTAACCAAAAGAAAGCTGGAGTGTCTATAGTAATATACAAAGTACATTAAAAGAAAACGATATTACCAGGAATAAAGAGAGGAGTTTTATAACGATAAAGAGGTCAATTCCTCAAGAATTCATAACAATCTTAAATGTTTATGCACCTAATAACAAAGCTTCAAAGTGCATGATGGAAAAACTGATAGCACTGCAAAGGGAAATAAACAAATCCACAGTTATAATTGGAGATGTCAACATCACTCTGAATAATTAATAGAAGCAGACAGAAAATCAGTATGGATACAGAAGATCTGAACAACACTTCAATGACCTTGATATTTATAAAACACTCTACTCAACAACAGGAGACTACCGTTCTTCTTAAGTGTACACAAAACACTTATCAAGAGAAACATAATTTGGGCAATCAACGAGTCTTAACAAATTTTCAAGGACTGAAATCCTTCAAAGTATGTTCTCCTAGCACAATGGAGTTAAATTAGAAATCAATAACAGAGAAATGCCTAGAAAATCACCAAACATTTGGACACTAAACAACATACTCCTAAATAAACAATTGGTCAAAGAAGAAATCACAGTGGGAGTTAGAAAATAGTTTAAGCCGAATACAGTGAAAATACAGCATATAAAGCAATGGTTGAAGTGAAAGTTATAGCGCAAAGTGCTTATATTATAAAAGAAGAAATGTCCGAAATTAATGACCTCAGTTTTCACCTTAAGAAACTAGAGAAAAGAGAAAAACCCAAAAGTAAGCAGAAGAGAGAAAAATATAAAGAGCAGAAATCAAGGAAATAGCAAACATTAAAATAATAGAAAAATCAGTGAAACCCAAAACTGGTTCTTTAAGTCAATAAAATTGATAAGCCTCTAAACACACAGATGAGGAAAAGAAAAGAGAGAATATATGTCACCAATATCAGGGATGAGAGAGGGGACATCAGTATGGATCCTACAGACATTAAAAAGATAAATGAATATTTTGAACAACTTTATACCAACAAATTTGACAACTTAGGTGAATTGGACAAATTCTTTGAAGGATACACTCTATTAAAGTTCTCTCAAGAATAAATAGCTATCTGAATAGTCCTACATCTATTAAATAAGTCATGTTTGTAGTTAAAAATCTTCCACAAAGAAAATTATGGACCCAGATGGCTTTTCTGACCAATTCTACCAAACACTTAAGAAAGAAATAATACCCATTCTAAAGAAACTCTTTCAAAAAATAGAGGAGGAAGAAACTTTTCAACTCATCTTTTGAGGCCAGCATTACCCTACCAAAACTAGACAACAACATCGTAAGAGAAGAAATTTATAGACCAACACTCCTCATGAACACAGACACAAAAATTCTTAACAAAATATCTGCAAACTGAATCCTACAAAATATAAAAAGAATGACATCATGTCCCAGTAATATGAGATTGGTTTAACATTTGAAAATCCATCAGTGTGTTGCAGCACGTTAACAGACTAAAAAAGGAAAAAAAACATATGATTATCTCAATAGATGCATTTTCTTGACAAAATTCAACTTCCATTTCTAATAAGGACTCAGTAAACCACCAATAGAAAGGAACTCTCTCAACCTGGTAAAGGGCATCTAAAAAAATTTAACAGCTTAACAGTAAGTTACACTTGGTAGTGAAGGATTCAATGCTTGCCCCGTAAGACAGAGAACAAGGTTAGGATGCCCACCCTGCCCACTTCTATTCAGCATTGTAGTAGTCTTAGATAGTGCAATAAGGCGAGAAAATAAAACTAGTCATATAGAGAAAAGCGAGAAGTAAAGCTGTCTTTACACACAGTTTTCATGCTCATCTATGTAAAAATAACCAAGGAATTTACCAAAAAGTTATTATAACTGATATGTGAGGTTAGCAAGACTGCCAGATGCTGGTTCTATGATATTTCTACACATTAGCAACAAATAGTTAGAAAAAAATTAAAAAACAAACAAACACAAACTATAAAAGAAAAAAATTGATTAAAGTGGACTTTATTAAAACTTTTCTCTTCCAAAGACACCTTTAAGAAAGTTAAAAGGCAAGCAAAGACTGGGAAAGAATATCTGTAAAACGGGTGTCTGACCAAAAAACTCGTGTTCAGAATATACAGAGAATGCAACCAAATAATAACACAAACAACCCAACTAAGAAACAGGCCAAAGGTTGAACAGACACCTCACTAAAGTAGATTCTTATCACCAGTCAATGAGAATTAAATGAGAATTAAAACCATAATGAGATATTATCACTACACACTTATCACGAATGGTTAAAATTAAAACATGCTGACCATAACAAGTGTTGGCAAGGATGTGGACCAACTGGAGCTCTCATACTTTACTGATGTGATGAACTACAGCATATTCACACAATGGAATATGACTCAACAACAAAAAGCAGTGAACTACCAATACAATACACACAACATGGATGAGCCTCAAAATCATTATTCTGAGTGGAAAAAGCCAGAAACAAAGAGATAGAGAGCACATACTCCATGATTACACTTGTGTAGAAGAAACCTAGAAAATACAAATCACCCTGTGATGATAGAAAGCTGATCAGCGTCTGTCCAGGAACACGTGTGAACTGAATGGCTTGTGAAGAGCAACTGGGAAACATTTGCAGTTGACAGAAATATTTCCTATCTTGATTGTGGTGATGGCTTCATGAGTGTATAAATATATATCGACACTTACCAAGTTGAGTACTTTATGACCCGTTTAATGCAAGTCAATTATATATCAATAAAGCTGTGTTTTTTGTTTGTTTGTTTTTGTTTTGTTTTGTTTTGTTTTTAAAGCGCCTTTAAACAACCTCTTTGGCCGAAGGGTGACTGGGAAATGTAGTCCTTCCGAGGGGCATGTACCTCCAGCCAAGGTTCTGTTAGGGAGGGAAGGAACAGCTTGGATGGGAGACACCACACCCCGGCCACTAAGAGCAGGCTCAAGACTGACACTCCCTGGGGACGGAGTACAGGGCCATGGCGGGTGGACCAAAGCCTGCAGTCCCTCTCCGGCCCCTGCACCCCTGCTCAGCAAGGACTAGAATTCACATTTGCTCCGTTTGTTCCCCAGCTCCTTGCTTCCCGGACGCAGTGCCCAGAAGTAGCCATAATCCCTTGGAGACTCCCGACATGCCAGGGGCTGTGCCAGGGCCTCCACAGACCTTGTTCCCAATCTTCACAGCACCTTGCAGAGAAGAGCCTCTTATGTCATCTTCCAGGAATGGAAACTAAGCCTCTACAGAGCCACAAATGGCCTCCCCCAGGTAAGAAGGAGGCAAAGCTGAGATCCAAATGAAGACCTGCGCCAGCACGCTCTCTGCCCGCCGAGGCTGTTTGCCCAGTTAGAAGCGGGCCAAAAGGGGCAGATATCCAAGGCTGACCCAGGTCTGGAGGAAGCCAGCCCTGAGGAAGAACAGGGGCGGTTCTACCGGTAAAGCCCCCCAAGCCATTCAGGAGAGCAGCAGGTCCTGGCAGAGCCTTGGCACGGGCCATCTTAAAAAATAACAATCTGACTTCCCTTTCAGCCAAAAATGCTTCTATAGGTGAATTCCCCTGATTTGATTCCCTGTAGCCTTGAAACCCTCACTACCTATTAGTCTAACTTTTTGCTTGGAACCATCAAAAGTTCTTTATCCTGCCTAGAATAACCAAGCCTGGTTTGCCCGGGATTGTCCCATTTTAAAGCCAAAAGTCCCATGTCCCAGGAACCCCCTCAGTCCTGGGCAGATTGGGTAGTGGTCACCCTACCCGTATCCCAGCCTGCCCCAGTCACCGGTCCCAGTGGCCCCAGAGAAGCCTGCTGGGTTCATCGGCCTCGGCCGTGGCATCACACTCCTCTCTCCAGCATCCTTACGTAGGAGGATTTGATTGCGTCTCCCTTAGGCTGACCACCTTGAGGTAAACACCCAGTCCTGGTCCCTCCTGCACAGGGACCATCTCCATCACATCACCTTCTGAACCCCCCAATTGGCCAGCCCTGTTTGTGGACAAGTGAGCCCAGTGGTTATGGGGAAAGAGGTCGGACATTGCCGCAGACACTCGGTTCAAATCCCAGCCCCTTTACTTCCGTTGAGCACGTTCACCTAATCATCTGTGCCTCAGTTTCCCCCTCTGAGACTCCCGTCCTCACAGGCTGCCGTAAGGATCAGCGGTAACATGCGCTGAAGACACACACGGCAGCGGCTCAGTGTACTTTTCTTCCCGGCTCCTTGCTTTTGACGTGTGCAGCCCAGAGTGAACCCACTGCCCCAGTTTGGGGGTCACCAGCACAGAGCTTGAGATGCTTGAGAGCCTGGGAATAACCCCAGCCTGGGCCAGGGCTGCTCCTGCTTCTCACAGCAGGGGGGCTCTGCCCACTGTGCGACTTTGAGGCTTGCTGTGGCCACTGTTCTGACCAGCCTCCAGATCTCTTGCAGGCACGGGAACTGGCTGGAACACAGAGGATCAGCAGAAATCATTTTCTTGCCCAGTGGAGCGGGGAAAATTGGTGGCTGCCTCTGCCACCCAGTTTTCAGCAAGGGCAGGCTGCTCACATTCCTGTAGCTCAGCCCTGCCGCCGCCTGGCCTCCCTTTCTGGAGCTGGGTGCAAACTCCTCCAGGACAGGGCCTGCCTTGTTCACTGCTCTGTCCCTCGGCTCACAGTTACCCTTTTCTGAACAGTCACATGAGAAGGCAGGCGTGGGGCAGGCTTCCATTCTACAGGTGAGGAAACCGAGCTCAGAGGAGGGGCGGTCTTGCAGAGGCAATCGTGGGCAGACAGCGACCCGAAGCAGGTCTCCTGATGCCCAGCCCAGATGCCTGACCAGCAGCTGTTTGGACATCTCGGGGACTTACAGGCCACTCATGCCTTGACTGGCACTGTCCTGGGTAGGAGCCAGAGAGGAGGGACATGGGCATACCCATGAGAGACCACCGTCTGGTGGGGAAAAAGAGACTTGACAGCCATTGAAGGATGAAATAGTGAAATCAGGTGTGTCCTGAGGGCCGGGAAACGGCGGTCTGGACAGAGGTGGCTCCATGCAGACCCTCCCCGCTGCCCGCACCACCCTTGCAGGGGCTCAGGGTCACATGAGCCTTTATTTCTTGGAGCGTTGTCTCCTGTTCTAAGCAGGGACAAGAGGAAAAGAGGCTGAGTAGGCGTGCCTGGGGGAGGACAGGGCAGAGGGCAGTCCGGAAGGGACGGAAGGGAGCAGAAGACCCTCAGTGTGTCAAGAGTATAAGTCACATCAGAGACTCGGGGAAGCCCATGGAAGGCCTTGAATGTCAGATGGGATGTGTCAGGCAGTAGGGAGCCATTGCAGGCTCTTGAGCAATAGAGGGACAAAGTGAGAAAGGTATTGGAGATCCTGCCTAGGACTCAGAACAGACATAAAGTAGGTTTCAAAGCTCCCACTCCCTGGAGGGAGGGGGTACCTCTGGGCTGAAAATGATGGGTGTGAGGGCCCAGGCAGCTCCAGGCAGCCTCAGTTTCCACTCTTTGGCCCAGCATATCAACTTAGCATTGGCTTGGCCTCTTCCATCAATCCATACCACTCAGGGCGGTGACAGGTGACCACATGAGGACTTGGCACTCAGGCTCCAGGCAGCCTGGCTTGAGGCCATCCCTGACCTCAGGCTCTTCTTCTTGCCCTGTTCCCACCTCTGAGGCCTCTCAGAGGGCTGGGTTCCATCTCCTTGCCCCGGTGCCCAGGCCCCTGCAGGATGCTCCTTCTACAACCCACTTGGAGTCCTGCCCAAGTGCAGCTGGTCTGAGTGCCAAAGCTCTCTAGGTACTTCCTTCAGCCCTGTCTGTCAGCTCCTCATCACGCTGGGATTCCGTCCTCTAGTGTTCCCATGGCCACTCATTCATTTATTCAGCTAATGCCTGCCCCTCACTTCAGCTGCTTCAGCTCTGGATGTCAGGCCCCTGCATGTTTGGAGAGGGGGCACCTAGAATCAGGGTCAGCCCTGCCTGCAGGGCCCACTGTGTGTCAGAGAAGGAATGCCCTGGGTGGTAACACCCACTGAGGTCAGGGCAAAGCTTAGGGAAGCACACAGAAACAGGCACTAGGAATCAGGGAGGACTTCCTGGAGGAGGGAGCACCTTAGTGAAGACTAGAAGGTCTTTTGTAGTGCATGAGATGCAGTCCAAGGGAGCAAGGAAGCCTGCTCCATGCTAAGGAACAGCACACGCAAATGTCCCCTAGGGGTCCTTCAACGTGGCTGTCCCCTTGAGTGAGACAGGCAGACTGTCTGGGGGTCCAGCTCAATGGAGACCCTTTGAGGAAGCAGCCCCTCACTCTGCCTCCTACCAAGTGCTGGGCTGATGACCAGGAGGAGATTGGAGGGTGCCAGCGCTGGCACCTCCAAACATGCCAAACATGGTCCATCCTGGGGCAGGGGACTCAGCCCTATCCTTACGGGACACCAAGGACAAACTGCAGCTCAGGATTTTCTGGGCAACCATCCAACCATGGAGACTTCTTGGGGGGAAGAGAGAGACTCTCTCATCACCTCAGGTGTGCAAGTAGGTGCTAGACATCCCTGTTGTGTGAGGTGTGGATTCTGCTCTAAGCCATGGGCCTCAGCAGTGAGGGTGGGGGCGGGGGAGACCAGCCCAGGTGGGGTGGCCAGCCTGGGGCAATCTGGGAAGGCTTCCAAAGGAGGCAGCTTTGGAAGCTGAGATGAGCCGTTTCCCAGGTGGCCACTCCATGGAAGGGGGTCTCAGGGTGAGGGATGTGGAGGGAACAGAACTCTCAGCTGCCCCAGGGTCTCCAGAGCTCACATTCCAAGAAGCTTCTCAGATCCCAGCTCACGGGAGGCAGCAGGGAAGGGAAGGCTGGGATCTACCAGCAGGACTGGCGACTCTGGGGCCCGAGGGGAAGGGAGGGGCTGGACACCTGCACCTGGTGTAGGGGATACAGAAACCTCACTCTCAGTGAGCCACACCCTGCTGGCCTCCCTCGTCCACTCAGCCACCAGCACCAGAAGCGGGGCTCCCCCAATCCTCCCTCTCCCTCATTCATCCATGCATTTGTTCATTCTCATCCCCTACCCCCTGCTGATCTGGAATTGCACACTCCAGCTGGGGAGAACAATGTACACACATAAACACATCAGAGAACATGAGCGAGTACTGAGATCCATGAAGAAGAAACCAGGGGATGGGGTTGAGAGATGGGGGAGGGGATTGTGGCCAAAGTGGCCAATAGAGGCCCAGATGAGATCAGGAGGCCTGGGGACAAGGGGTCTATAGAGCCCCAGGGCATGGTGTCCAGGCCCTGTCACTTTTATCCCTTCTTCCCACTCTCAGCTTAAACCCCACCTCCTCCAGAAAGACTGCCTGGGTGCTGCTGGTGCAGAGGCCTTTCCAGACCAGCCCACCTGGCAAGGATTTTCAGGTTGCACTACCTGGACCTTCTCCTCAGAGAGGCCTGGAGGGGGATCCTGTGGGAGGAGGCTTTAAAGGGGGTGACTGCCTGACCAGGTCGACCAGGGTATTCAAATCCCAGCTTAGCCCCTATTTGCTAAGTGGCCTTAGATAAGGGACTTTGCCTCTCTGAGCCTCAGTTTCCCCATCTGCCAAAGGGGGGTTGCTGCCACCTCCCCCACAGCCAGCGCCAGCTGTCTTCCCTTCTTCCCAACATCGGCGAGCTGGCGAGACGGGGGAGAGAGAGCTTTCGGGGTGGGGACCAATTGGTGCAGCATGGGGGAGGGCCTCTCCCGGGCCTTCCCAGGCATGCCCAAGCTCCTGTGTGCAAGCTGCCTGAGCTAAGGCTGGGCCGCCCGGCCCCTCCCCCGCCTCCCCAGCCATCTGCAGCGTTGGCAGCCACAGAGCCAGAGTGGATGGCGAACGTTCTTGCACCATCTGAGGAGCAGGACCAGTGTCTGGGGAGGCAGTGTGGGCAGAGCCCCACCTGTACACTCCGTCCACATCCCACCATTTACTGTTGTCCCCTTGGGGCCTGGGGAGGGCAGGGAATGAGGGCTGGCAGGTGGGGGGTTGGCAGGCTGGGCCCTGCTGGACTCCTACTGTTTCTCATGTGCTGCCTCCATCCTGCCACAGGGCCTGACCGGTGTCAGAATCCGAGAGGGCAGGAGTGGCCGTCAGCGTCTGTCCCTACTAATGGTGGGGAAACTGAGGTTCCAAGCAGAGACCAGTCCCACAGCGAATGTGAAACAGCCCTGTGAGAGGGGTGTGGGCAGTCCTCGTCCGGAGTTGCTACCTCTCATTTTGTGCTAACCATAGGTATCCACATGCATCCGAAGGCAGACGGGCATCATCGAATGTTCTCCCTGCCCCAGGGAACTGGGAAACCTCCCCGCACCCCCTGTTCCCATTTGTTACCCAATAATGTCCCTAGGGCCTATGGGGGAGGAGAAAGAGGACTTTGCCTGACACTAAAGGGCTCCAGGAGGCCTCGGTTTCCTGCCTCCCTTTTGTTGGTTTTCTCACCTCCCTTGCTGTCAATGCCTTTTGAGCCCTGTCCTGTGCCTGAATACAGCAACCTACTCCCCTAGTTAAATAAGAGTGAGTAGAAACTGCAGATACAACATAAAATAGAAGATGGATGGCAGTGATGGTTGCACAACAATGAATGTATTTAGTATCACTGAACTGTATACTTAAATGGTTAGAATGGTAAATTTTATGTTATGTATATTTTACCACAATACATTTTAAAAAATATATAGTCATTGGCAGCATCTTTTAATCTGCCATGTGCCTGGAAGTGATACAAACATGTGTAACTATGAGCCACTAGGTCCTGAGGGAGGACTGATGTCCAGGGCATGGACTTTGTGACCTCTCTTTCAACACGCGGGGTCCTTTCTGGTCCCCCTTGTCCTTCCTGGGTCCCTATGCTGGCTGCTGCTGGGCTGGCAGGGCTGGCAGACGGGTCCAGCTGCCCCCAGGAAGCTCTGATACCCTGGGGAAAGAGGCTGGTTCTTGAGGAGGCTCCAGCCTGGCCTGAGCCACCAGAATCACCCTACCCAATGCCTCGGGGTTCACCCTGTACTCTCCTTCAGCAGCTCTGCTGGGGGCAGGAAGGGGTGCTTCAGCTGGAGGTTCCTGTAACAACAACACTGACCCTCCAGAGGTCACATCCCTTTTGAGAGCCTCCCTGGGAGGAAGGGAGACCCTCCCCCATCACCCTGGTCCAGTGCCCTGGGTCAGGGAGAGAAGGAAGGCAAGTCAGGCACCGGCTGTGACGGAGGGAGCCACCCCTGGGGGTGGGGCAGAGCCAAGCTGGGAAAGGGGTAGCTTGTTAGGGTCCAGCCTCTCGGCCTGCAGTTTCTACCTCAGTCATATGTGACCTCTGGGACGGCTGGAACTTGGCTTGGATTTATTCCTGCTATATCCCCAGGGCCTAGAGCAGCGCTGGTATACAGTAGGTGTCCAATAAATGAATGAATGGCTGAATGGGTTGGACAGGTCAGCCCTGAGGACCTCCGGTTTTAGGGGCCCATTCACTCTTTCACTCAACATTCCCCTGGTGCATTCATTCACGCCTCAGTCATTCGTTCTTCCCACCTGCACGCACTGCACCCATTCATTCATGCGCTCTGCCATTCACGCTCACATGGTTCATTCATTCCCTGCCCAGCCGCCATTCCTTCCAGGCGCCTGCGCCCACGTGGCACCCCGCGCCCAGCCCCGGCCCCGCGCCCCCCGAGTGCGCCCAGGTTGGGCGCTG
>NW_017731393.1:3973363-3989985 GCF_001890085.2 Hipposideros armiger
GGCGCGAGGTCCTGCCCCTGGAGCGGTGGGTCCCGGTGCCTGGGTCCCGTTGGCGGGGTCCTTACCCCCACCACGCGCGTCCCTGCAGCGGGAGGGAGGGTGGGCCAGGGTGAGGCCTGAGGATTGGGGACCCGCCGCTGTGGGGGGGCGGGGTGGAGCAGGCTGGCCTCCTGCTGCCCTGTGTCAGGGGGCAGGGCCAGACCTAGGTGATGCCACCCACCGAGAAAGGCTGAGGAGCCAGAAAAAGGCTGGACCAAGGGCTGGTTCATTGAGCGTTTGCAGCGCGTGGGCGCGCCCCTGCCCAGACACCCTCCCTCTCATTCAGTACCTGTAAGGCAGGTACTAGCAATCTCCTCAGTTACAAGAGAGGAAACTGAGGCTCAGGGAGGCTAGGGCTCACCTCCCTGAACCCCAGCACGTTGGATGGGAATTTCTGCCCTAGCATTTCCGCTTCCTGCCTGGTTTAGAGGTATTTCCTTCCTCGTCTGGGCCCCACCCCATTCTCAGTGTGGTTCCCTTGGGGCAGGAATGGAGGGGTGTGTGTGGGGCGTGGGGGGAGGGGGAACATCCTGGAGTCTCCTGAGCCAGAATGGGAGCAGAGTAGGCACCCCAGAGTGAGTGGGGGTGGCAGAATGAGGAGCTCCTGCAAATGTGGAGGCCTGGATGGCCAAGGTCAGCCCACCTGCAGACCAGGGGTCAAGGCCTTGGGCCATGGGTGGGGCAGGGTCTCCATGGACCTGGCTCCTTTCAAGGCCTCAATATACTAGATCTCTGGGGGCCATGGACAGGTCCTTTCCCTTCCCTGAGCCCCAGTCTCCCCACCCACCAACCACAGCAGAGGCCCTTTCCACTCCTAGGGCCAGCAAGGACTGTGGGAGAAGGCCCCCTATAAACTGTGGTGTGCGGTCCCCGCCAGACCATGTGTGGCACTGCTGGCTGGGGCAAGTGGCCGATGGAGGCGGCTCTGCCTGGCATTTGTGATGCGCAGGGCGGGGAGGCGGCAGCGCGGGCCCTGGCAGCATCCCCAAAAACCCTTAATTTTCCCGACTCTCACTATAATCAAGGCGGCACAGAAAAGAGAGCAGGGCGGCAGATGAGGCTTCTTCCCGACTGCTCAGCACGCAGGCGAGGGGCGGCTGGGCTGAGAGAGGACCCTCCCTGAGCTATTGTCTCATATTTATAGATGCCTGCGCTCTGTGTTCCTCTTATTGTCAGCACCTGGAGCTGTTCGCACCTGAGACTCTGAGTGGGGAAGGCAAGGGCTGCCGGGAGCCTCAGCCACAGGGACGGTGTGGAGAGTGGGACATTTCCAGGTCAGGGAGGGAAAGTGAGTCAGAGCAGTCTGGAAGATGATCCCATCCACTCTCCAAGACTCTTGGGCACAGGATCTGGCTCACAATAGCTGCCATTTATTGAGCACCTACTATGTGCCAGGCCTGGTATTAGCATTTCCACATATCTCCACAGCACCACTTGGAAGTAGTTTCTCTACTCCTGTAGGCCCTTAATGTCATTGAACAATGAATGAATGAATGAATGGGAATGAGAACAGTCTATGAATCTATAGAAGGCTTTTTGGAGATAGTGCGCATATATTGTCGGAAAAGTCATGTCGCATTTTTGCGACAAAAAAAACCAGAGAAAAACACGTCACGACTTTTCCAAAACCCAATAATTTCCCAAATCCCAGGAGACTCCTGAGGCCCCGAGATGAGTAGGAGCTGAATAGGTGAGGGTAGAGGAGTGTTCCAGGTGCAGCATGGGTGAAGGCTTGGGAGTGAGGGGGTAGTGCAGGGATCAGAGGAGGCTCAGTCCTGCTGGAGTGTGGAGGTCGAGGGCATGGCCTTGGGGCAGAGAGAGGTGGCTTCTCCCCTCAAAGCAGGTAAAGATGAGCCTCGGGCTCACTGTGTTGGTCTAGAATTGCCCCAAAGTCCCCTCCTGGTTCCCGCTTGTGCCCCAGAGCTCAGAGCCCATCGCTAGCCTGATGCTGAGGCCTGGGCAGGAGTCTGGAGTCTTGGGTTCCAGTTCCTCCTCTGCCACTGATTCCCTGTGTGACCTTGAGCAAGGCCCTGTCCCTCTCTGGGCTCCGTGTCTGGGGCTCAACACTTCTCACAGTCAGAGGAGTGACTTCTGCTGCCCGAGAGCAGAACAGATGGTAGGCTGTGGTGGGAGAAGCTGACTAGAGCTGTCTCTATATGGTCAATATTATAGGAATGAATAAATAAGTGACTAAATTCTACATTCACCTAGCATTTTCTCCCTATGCACCACACGGGATCCGTTTAGGTGAATCAGATGCAGACCTCACTCTCTAAGAGCTCTGTCGGGAGACACGGACCTTGACCAACGTGGCAGGTGTCTTTGGCTTTTCCTGCCCCCCAGCCAGGAAAGGGACCCAACAGTGGCCACAGACCCAATGGTCCATGAGTCTAGAGGCCAGTACAGCAGCCCCTGAGGGCTTCCCAGGTTGGGGATCAGCTAGTGCCCAACTCCAAACCAGACCAGGGACCTGCAGTCATTTGTTCAATTAGCAGGACCTGAACCAAGTTGGGATGAAGATGGGCCCGACCTGGGCCCTACCTGGGGAAGATGGACACAGAACGTGCCATCATGCTGCAGGTGATGTGTGCAGGGATTACCAGGCACACAGGTGGAGAAGCGATGTGGGGTGGACTGAAGGGGATGGTGGAGGATGGTGGATGGACAGACAATGATGGAAAGCATGTAGCAGGACAGATCAGTGGATGGATAGAGAGAAAGCTAGATGAATAGCTTTGGATGGGAGGCAAGACTGATGGATATAAGTGGCAAGATAGGGCTGGATGGGAGGATGGCTGGAGGAATGGGTAAGGATACAGGACTGGATGAATAGAATAAGATATCAGTGATGGATATATGGGTGGATTGATAGGTGGGAAGATGGATTTCTGATGCATATGGCAAGATGGGAAGATGAATGGATAGGAGGATCTAAAATAGAGGTCAACTGATGGATGGATAAAGGGATGATGGATACAGGAGTGTATGTCAGAGGATGGATGGATACAGACATGAGAAAATGATGGATGGTAAATGGATGTAGTCAATGTATGGTGCTAGGGTGAATGAATGAGGACTTGAATGATGTCAATAAGATGATGGATGTAGGAATGGATGGGTGGATGGGTGGATACAGAAAGAATGAATGGATAGTTGCATGCGTCTATATTAATGAACGCATGAATACAGGCATGGAAGGATGGATCAGTGCACGAATGGACATGAGTTGATGGATAGATGCACCTGTGGATGGCCAGATGGATGCATGGATACAGATATAAATAACAGATAAATAAGAGATAAGTAACAGAGAAGGATACATGAGTGAATGGCTGGCTGGCTGGATACAGGAATGACAGGACAAGTTGATGGGTGAGTGAGTACATGTCAGCGCATGGCAGGTACAGGCATGGAAGGAGCATTGATGTGTGACTGGGTACATGCTAACAGATGAATGGTTATGGGGATGGATGGGTGGTTGGATAAGTGGGACATATTAATTCCCCAGATGCTGGTATCTTGCTCATGTAACCCCCAGTTCCGTGATAGTGTAGCAGGGAGCCTGCAGGGCTGCGGAGAGGGGGCCATTGGGCCTCTCCAGTTATATGTTGCCGGAAGACTTGCTCAGGGAATGATGAAGCAACAGTGTAGCCCCTTGTAAAGCAAGCAACCAGCAGGGAGTTCTGTGGAGACTTCCTTGTCTGGGGTAGGGGTGGTACTTCCTGGAATCTGGACCACATAGAGCATGTGCATGGATGCTGGGGACTTGAGAGCGCGTCGAATCCTAACCACTAGACCACCAGGGAAGAACTTGGATGCTGGGGACTTGAGACAGCTAAGGCCTGTGGCCACCCTCCCCGGTTCTCAAGCCAGCATGGAAATATCCAGAAACAAGGAGGCAGAGTGATTAAAAGAACAAGCGTGAGGATTCTCAGTGTCCTCGTCTATAAAAAGGAGATGGTAATAAAAACTTCTGCACAGCAATGAGGGAGGCTTATGGAAGGTGACTGCCCTCCTTTCGGTGTTTGCCAGTCCCCGGCATAAAGCAAGCCATGGCTGTTTGCCAGTTACCATTAGAGCCTGTCCTTCTCTGTGAAACGGGCAGCAATTTCTAGCTCAGGAATTACGTTCAGGAGAATTAAAGGAGGTGGTGCTTGGAGTTGTTAGCGATGTCCAGTTTGCCTCTCTGCAGGGTCCCACCAATGCCCTGTTCCAGCCCCAGGAGGCAGTGGCAGCTCTGTCCCTCTCTCTTGGAGCTCATTAATGCAGGCCTCCCACTCATGGGAGCAGGAGGATAGGGTTGGGCGGATGGGGTTGGGGGCAGGCATGGTGGAGGGGCTGGTGGGGTCCTGGAGAGGAAATGGTGTAAGTGACCTCTGGGGTTCCCAGCCCAGGTCTGCGACATCTGAGCCATGTGACCTCAGACAAGTCACTTAACCTCCCTGAGACCCTACTGCTTTTAGCATAAAACAGAGTTCATGGCTGCCCCGCCTCCCAGGGCTGGGTGAGGATTCGGGCAATGATGTGTGTGTGTGTGCCCAGTGGTCGCACAGTTGGGCTCAGGAAGTGGGGCTGAAACGGATGAGTCGAGAGACAGGACTGCTGTGCCAGGAGAGGCAGCACTGGCCGTGAGAGGGGGCAGGCCCAGGCTGCGAGCTCGGCAGCCGACAGCATCCTCCAGGGCCTCGGGCCCAGGCGGCTGAGAGCCAGTGGGTTGTTATGACAACCGGAACTTGTCTGATACAGCCGGCAACTCTGGGAGCCGTTCAGAGGACTGGCTGGCCAGGGCCCCTAGAACGCTGCTGTGACCGCACATGCTGGCGAATGGACAAATCAGAGCCCTGTGCTCACCAGCCCTGAAGGTCTCCTGGTGCCAGGCTCTGTGCTGAAGATGCCCAGCACGTGTCCTCTTGCACCGCTTCCCACCACTGCCCATGGCCTGGGTATTGCTCTGTCCCTGTGTGACAACGAGGAGGGGATGTGACGTGCCCAAAGTCCTGCTGGGGTGCTGGAGGGGGATCTGACCTTGGATCTGCTGGCCTCCAAGTCCTATTCCCAATGGGGATGAAGCAGGGGCTGCATGGCTGCTGCTGCGGAGGGGGTTCTCCAGGTGTAAAGGGGTGGCTAGCAGGGGGCTGCGGGGGTGGGCTTCCCAAGAGCCTGAGACCCCTCCCCATGTACTCCCTGTGCCCAGCCCAGAGGAGGTCGCAGCGGGCTGGGGAAGCTTGTGAGTTGACAGCCCGGGCCTGTGATGCGTTCACGTCCACATTCATTCAAGAACTGCTTGCAGAGCACCCACTCTGTGCCTTGCCCTGCGCGGAGCGCTGGAATACAGTACAGCTTACATTTGAGGGGACACAGATAATAAACAAATGACTGCAGGCATATCAATTACCATTGGGGGCCATGGTATGAGAAGAGCAGGGTTATAAGAGGCTGTTGCAGGGGTACCTGATCTAATTTGGATGACGCAAGGGGACAGACTGTTGAACTGGGGCCCTGAAAGCTAGAGGGAAATTAGATGAGGAGGAGGACGGCAGGGGAGGAGTCAGATGTGCTCCTGGCAGAGGGAACGGCAAGCGCAAAGGCCCTGCGGCCAGGACCTGACAGGAGCTTCGCACCTGTCAGCCACTTGATGGAAATTTCAGGGCGGGGCGGGAGACGGTACGCAGTAGCAAGGACGGAAGACCCTGGGCCATCGGGGCCTTGCAGGGTGTATAAAAGTGTGACATTGTCTGGTCATCTGGTCTGCGATTTTAAAAGTTCTTGTGGGCATGTTTATGGGAGGGACTGAGCTGAACCAGCATGGGCTCAGAGGCCCCAGGGAGGGGTGATTGCAGGTGTCCAGGTGAGACATGGTGGCACCTGGGACCAGCAAGGTGATGGTGGGGATAGAGGGAGGTGGTCAGGTCTCAGAGAGGCTGAATCGCCAGGGCCTGGTAGTTGGGGGTGCGGTCAGGGAAGAGGCAGAAGGTGGGGTCCAGGCAGCTCTCATCCCCATCTCGGGCAGCTGAGCTCGTGGAGTTTTTCAGACATTCAGTCAGTGGTGCTATGGGTCATCTAGAGAGGTGTGCAGCTGAGCCCAGCAAAGAAGGGGTCCCCAGCACTTGATGTGAGGTGTCTGTCAGGGGGCCAGGGGCCGCAGGGACACAGCCATGAGCAGGCAGCTCCACAGGCAAGTGCTGGGGATGGTGGTGACCACCAGCTGGCCAGCCAAGGGCCTTCCTTTGGCTCATGCGGCCTCAGACAAGTGGCCTGCCTGGACTCCTGGCTCCCTGAGATGCCAGGGACAGGCTTGTCTCCCTTTACATAAAGGAGGAAGTGCCAGGCCTGGCTCTAGCCCTTCTCTGGGCTAATCTCCCCCAGCAGACTCCCCATCTAACTACGCCCTGGGCTCCCATGTGCCAAGGGCTCTTGCTTCGTAGCATTATCAACTGCTGTTCCTCACCTCATTCCCTGTGTGTCACGGAGGAATTGCACAGAGCTGCTAGTAACAGACTGGAAGTAATCATGTCATAAATAAGTAGAGGTTATTTCTCTCAAGTTGAAGTGCGGGAGGCAGAGGCTGTGGTACAGGGCTGGTGTGACGACCCAGTGGTCACCAGGAACCCAGGTTCCTTTTGTCTTTTTGCTCCTCCGTTTTTTAGATAATGGCTTCTGCCACCGGTTTTCCTCATGGTGCAATAGAGCTGTAACAACTCCAGTGATCACTTCTGTGTTCCAGATAAGGAGCAGGAAGGAGGGGAGCGGGAGCAAAAAGGGTACAGGCAAGCTGTCTGATCCCTTTTACTTACAGATTTATCCAGAAGTCACAACCAATAACTTCTATTTACATCTCATTGGCTACCCCTGACTGCAAAGTAGCCTGGGAAATGCAGTTTTTTTAGCTAGACTAAAATGAGGGTTCTTTACTAAGGAAGAATGGGAGAACAGTGGGCAACCAGCGGTGTCCCCCACACCTTCGCACTTTGCCAGGCAGATGTAGTCTAATTTCCCTCCTTCAGGCCCTCTGCTCACCCTGCTGTGGCCGTCGTCACAGCGTCTGTGTCCTGCCTGCTTCTCCCTGTTCCTGCACCCAGCACCACACCTGGCAGAGGAGAGGGGACGTTGTGAGTGGAGTGTTGGGGGCCCAGCCAGGGCCCCTCCCTGTACACAGCAGGTGCTCATTCAGCGCAGGCTGCCTCCCAAGCACACGCAGAGCTCAGAACATGACCTTGTCCTTTCCAGCACTTTCTAAGCCCGGAAGGCCAGCTCCCGTTTAGAGAGAATCAATTTAAGGGATGGGAGGCGCCCGCTGCCCCATGCGCTCTGGATCGATGGGTAGGCGGGCGTTTGGCTGATCACTCTGGCCAGTGAGGGCTGAGTGGCCCTGGCCCCCGAGAGGCCGTGGGAGTAGAGAAATGGGTCAGTGAGGCGCTTGGAGAGGCTTGACCTTGCCGAATAAGGAGGATGCTCTCGGGGACCAGATCCCAGGCCCAGGGCCCTGACCCAGGCAGCCCCAGGCAGGGTGGCCATTGCTCCCTCATGGAGCCCAGGGCGGAAGTTCCCAGGAAAGGAACGTGCAGAGAGGACCCTCAAAGCTGCAAACCGAGCCCCAGCCCAGGTCGGAGCCCCGAGGGCCAGACACCTCGCTCCAGCTGGGCAGCGTGGCCTGGCCAAGAGGAGACTCGGGCATCACCTGGTCTGCCGTCCCCCCCAGAGCCCCTGAGCACAGGCGGTGGGCCTGCCACTGGCCCCCTAGCTCACCTGGGCCGACGACAGGAGGCCAGGCTGCCTTTTTCTAGGTTTCTGGATGAGGTCACTGTGCGGGTGCTGGACCCCAGGACCCTGGAGGCCTTCCGGGGGCCCAGGGGCCACAGCCCAGAGCCCTCTCCTGGTGAGCGAGGCCCAGACTTGGCCCAGGAGCCCCTCACAGGAGCTGCAGCCCCAGAGAAGACCCTGGTGCTGAGCCCCCAGCTGTCCTCAGAAGCGGCAGGGGAGGCTGCAAGCAGAATGGGGCCTGGCCAAGCAGTGGAGACCAGTGGGCCTCGCACGGGCAGCGGCGAGCATGGAGGCCAAGCTGCCTCCCCCTGGCAGCCTCCAAGCTGGGTGAGTCTCAGCCCCAGATCATCCCCAGCAGGCAGCCTGCAGGGGTTGGCTGTGCCCCTTCCCTGCCCTCTCCATGTGCCATTCTCCCACACGTCCTGTCTGATCCCCTCTGAGTTTCCGAATCTCACCCCTTTTATAATATTACAACAGGAAAGACCAAAGTGCCAAAAGAATGAATCTCTAAGGTGAAATTCTGGCTTTGGGCAGGTAGGCAGGACTGAGTGTGCATGACTGATGATAATAATGTCACCGCCCATTGGCGGAGCTTTCGGCGGTTTACCATGGGATTTCATATTATCCATGTGAATTTTTGAACCTCAGACACATGAGGTAGGATGCCACAGCCTTGTCAATCAGGCAGGTGGATTCATGTCCTTCATTTCATGGGGTTGGAAACTGAGGCTCCGAGGGACTGCCACTTGCCTCAGGTTATGTGGACTGGCCTTGGACTGAGGTCTTCAGATCTAATGCAGCTTTCTCTCAGCACCTCAGCACCCCGCTCCACACACACTCTGGCCTCAGGAAGAAAGATTCCATGAGACCTCAGCTGTCCTGGGGATGGAGTTGTGCAGAGTGTGAGGATGGCAGCACCCCAATCTTGGTGCTGACCTGCTGTCCCCCAAAACGTGTGTCCCCTGGGGCCAGAGTGGGTCCCATGGGCTGTTGTGGACATTGCTTCTGCCTCCATATCCCCGTCCCAACTTCTCCCAGCACAGAACTGAGGTGGGGGCCGCGAGGCCAGGTTGGTGGGGACCTTGACCAGGCGCCCCCCAGAATGGCTTTCCTGTGGGGTAGGTTGTTTTACAAACAAAATCCTGGGTGGGAGCAACAGCTGATACTTGCTGTGTATTTACTAGCGTTGTTCTGATTCTCGATCACAAGCCTCAGGGCACCCCAGTTCTTGGCTTGAGGTGGACTCAGCTGTTTGTTGCCTGCTGTGTGACCTTGGACAGGTCACCTGCCCCCCCCTCCCCCGCCTCCGTTTCCCGAGCCATGAAAAGGCCGTATAAGGGGTGTGATTTTTCCTTTGCCTTGTATGGAGAAAGCCACGGTGGAAACCCAATAAGCATTGTGTCCCCGGCCTCCTCACGAGGGCCTGGCGACCTGGGACCCCCGCCTCTGCCGCTCTGGGCTCTGCAAACTATGCAGACCTCACTCTGGGGACTGCTGGGCCCCAGGGGAGTCCCATGACACCCAGGCCTCTGGAGGATTCTGTCTCAAGGCTCCTTCAACATGTCTCTCGGGGCTGCCAGGCAGCACAGGACCTTGGGGACCATCGGGCCCAGCAGTGGGTGCTGGGGGTGTGAGGCTTTGTGCTGGGGCGCAGCTGGGAGTGTCCTTTCCAGAGAGCTGGCAGTGGCTCCTTGAAGGAAGAGGTGGCATTTGCTCCGCCCCCAGCTCCACCCCCCAGGGCCCTATCACATGAAGGGTATAATACTCTGGGCCCTTTCAGCTCCAGCCTCACATCAAATACTCAAAACAAGCCAGTGAGAGAGAGACAAGGACCAGGCCCGTTTTATAGGCCAAGAGGCTCACACAGCTGAGCAAGCCACGCCCCCTCTGTGTCGTCAAGGTTGGGGGAGGGGATTAGAGATCATGGGAATTCAGCCACTGGGAGGATGACGACCCCGCCCTCTCCTGCGAGCCTCCGCCCTCCTGGCCTGACAAGCCTGTGTCCCCAGAACAGTTCTGGGGTGGAGGTAAAGCTTTGGGGAAGCAGGCAGACCCCTGCAGCCTAGTCATCAACCTGAAAGCCCTTTGTTAGGGACGGGGCCTGGAGTCTCACCGTTAACCACTTCAGGGAGAAAGCCACAAACCACGGGAGGGCTCTGGATTTCAGTCCTGCCTCAGTCTCCTCTGGCTGAGTGGCCATGGGTGACCCCGGTCTTCCAATTCATTGTCCAGCAAACAAGAAGCCGCTGTAGAAGGTCTCTGGGACCTCCAGCTGTCACTGTCCACAGACCTGGAACCAAGGCTTAATCATACTATAGTGTGAATGACTCAAGCCAGCCATTTCCTGAGAACAAAAGGGTCAGAAGAGAACGGGAGGGACAGGGCCGGCGTCTTGGAAGGACAGGCAGGCCGGGTGCCCTGAAGCAGCCTGGGTGGGATTTGTGACCAGACCCCCAATGCCAGGCCTGGCGGTTCTCAGAACTGCCATGAGATTCTGTCTGAGGGGCTTTCCCACCGAGTGACCACGACAAGTCACCCCGCCCTCCGGGCCTCAGTCTCCCCACCTGTAGGACAAGCTTGGGTGTTGGACGGCGCCTCTCCTGCCTCTGGAGGGGCAGCTGCTTCCGCGCTCCCCAACTGTTTCCACGTGGGAATGTGGGCACGAGTTGCCAGATCTCCCAAAATTTCAGTAGAAGCCAAAAATATGAATTTTAAAATGTAAACTCTCCCAATTTTTAAATGTTGGCTCAAATGTTTTAAAAAAAATTTGAAAAGCTCTTGCAGGCCAAATACAACACGCTGGTGGGCCAGATTTAGCTCCGGAGGCCAGTTTGCAGCCACCAGCCTCGGCCAGTGGCAGCCACACACAGCTGGGGCCTACAGGAGCCACGCAGAGCCAGACAAGCACGGTGCTCTAGCCGGGAGTGGCACACGGGCACCCTCAGCCCATGGCCAGGCCCGCTGGAGCCCCAGGGGGAAGGGCCTTCCTGCCCCCATCTGGGCCTGGATTCAAGTCCTGAGCTTGCTGAGTGACATTGAGCAAGTGCTCACCCGTGTTCTGTTGGTCACACACGGAGAGCCTGGCGACTCACCCTGGTGTTGCCGCTATGGTATTGGTGGATGACCCACTGTGTACCCAGCACAGGCCAGCCCTGCGGGTGAGGTGAGGGACACGAGGAGAGCTTCTCACCCACGCACGTCACAGTATGTGACCCTGCCGCCTTCCTGCCTGCTCCCTTTCAGGCTGCCCCTCCCTGAACCCTGACCTCGGCTGAGCCCCTTGGCACCCCTCCACACTCACTGCCTTGGCCATCTCGTCCAGTGTTGTGGCTTTAGGTGCTGTCTCTAGGCTGACCACTCCCAGATTCACATCTCCTGGGCCCGCCTCTGAACTCCACATGTACCCAGCCCTTGTGGTTGTCCCCACTGGTTAGCTAATAGACACCTCTGCTCATGAACACTGAGCTTCTCCCCACCCCCTTCCAGCTGCTCCGGCCAAAATCTCAGAGTCATCTTTGGCGATTCTTCTGCACCCACCTCTAGTCTGTCAGGGCATCTGAGCCTCTTCTGCCCCCACCCTGGTCTCCACTCGCCAGGATTTGTGCAGGTGCCTCTGGCTGGACTTCTCAGGGAGGCCCTGCACTCAGCCCTCGGTGCATGTTTCCACTCAGCAGCATGACGGGTACTCCTCTGTTCAGCCTGCGGGGCCTTCCGATCCACTCAAGGTAGAAGCCAAAGTCCTGACAATGACGCATGAGGCGCCCCAACTGGCCCCTGCTCCCCGCTGGTGACCAGGTACTCCCCAGACTCCCCAGACACCCCAGCCCTAGGGCCTGCTCCCACCAGCCCCAGCCCTCCCGCCTTCTCAGCAGTGTCCCCACAGACACTGGGGCAGAGGGACACTTCACCAATATCTCGTGTAATCTGTCTCCCCCTCCAGATAGTCAGCGCTGTGAGGGCAGAGATGTCCTTTAGTTTGGTCACTGCTGAGCCCCCTAGAAGAGAGCACACGGTGTTTGTTGAATGAATGCAAGAAGACCAGGAGTGGTGTAAATATTTTAGAAGAGTGTCTACCCCAGGTGATTAAATGAAAAGGCTAGCTTCCTGGAGCAACCACAGCCCTTTAGAAGCCCTGTTCCCAAGACAGGCCCTTACACACAGAGCCACCTTGTCACTCACAATACCCTTTGAAGATTTTCCATCCTCCTTAGATGAGGAACTGAGCTCAGAGAGATTGAGAGCCTTGCCCGAGGTCACACAGCTGCATAGGAGGCCTGCGTAGCTGTCAGTGGGAGGTGGGTGGTCCCTGTCTTGGCCGTGCCTGGGATCTGTCCCCCACCCCAGGCCTCACCTCTGTCCTCCATATTCTTCAGCTTGTTTCTTCCCCTTGAGTTGGGGGTGGGGGAGCAGGATGAGGGGAAAACTGAGGACGCTGGAGCCCAGAGTGGATATAAGGAGGCCCTGGGGGCTGAGCACTGGGGTCAGGGTTGGGAAGTCCAGGCCCCAGCCCTGAGGGACAGCAGGACTGGCCCAGATCACTGGACCAGTTGGAGGCTGAGCTGGGAGCAGAACCCAGGACCCCCGTGTCTTAGGGATGAGCCTCGGCACCCAGCAGCCCCCCTCCCCACCAGACCTGGACATGCTGCTTTTTCTCAACAGTTTTGGGAACCACAGAGTTTGGGGGGAAGATGGGCAGATAGTCCAGTAGAGGATTCACATGCCTGCTTATGGGGGCCGGAGTGGGATGGCTCCGTGTCCACAAAGGGGGTTCCCTGGGCAGGGCTCTGGGTACCAGTCAGACTCAGGTGCCCTCTAGCATGGGGGCGGGCTTTGAGGTGGGGTATAGGATGGTGTGCTAATGGTGGGGGCTGTGAGAGTGGGTAAGCTGCTCCCTGTGGAGTACAGATGCTTCTACCTGGGGAATTAAGAACAACTGCATCCATACAGCTGTCACCACCTGCCACATGCCATTGGAGACCTCTGCGCCAGGCCCTGGGGCTGTCAGGGGGTCATTTATAATGTAGGGGGACAGGGTGGGGATAGGAAAATGACCAAAGAGATGGGATGTGATGAGAAGCCATTTGGTGAGGGAGAGGCTACTTCAGATGGGTGGTCAGAGAACTAAGGCCCAGCCATGCAAATCTGGGGCAGAGGATTCAGGTGGCGGGAAGCTGTGCAAAGGACCTGAGGCCGGAGTGAGCCGGTGAGCTTGGGACCAGCAAGGTGATCAGTGTGACAGGTGTATGCCAAGTGAAGGGCGGGGGCCGGAGAGTTAGGCAGGGCCGAATCAGGATTTAGCTACCCCTCCCTGAGACCTGAGTGGTGGTAGAGTTGCTGCCCTTCATCGCTTCTGGGGGGCACCTACTGTGTAAGTCACTTGCTGGGCCCAGGTGCCCCTGGGAGGATGCACAAGAGCCCTGGCGCCAAATCTCGCTGCTGCATACAAGCTGCGGGGGTTTTCCTCGTGGAGCCTCTGTTTTTGCATCTGTAAAATGGAGGTTATAGGACCCACCTTGCAGAGTGTCTGTGATGATTAAATGGGACTAAGTTCCGTAACTGGGCTGAGGCTGCAGGGAACAGCACAGGTGGACTAAAGGGTGGATGGGCCTGTTTCTGACCTGGGTGGTCCTCCTGAAGCTCAGAGTCCCACAGGGAATAAGGAAAGAAGGCAGGTGGCAGGAGGGCGGCCGTGGGGCTGTGGAGCTCCGGGTGTGGGAGAGGGCAGGCGTTGTCGGGGGAGGGGAGCAGCGTGGACAAAGACACTGGAGGAGAGAGCAGCTGGCTGAGGCTGGGATGTGGGGCACGGTCCAGATTGGCCAATAAGTAGCACTCGTGTGATGTTGTTGGGAAGTAAAGGTGACTGCTGGGTGGGACCATCCCACGGGACTAGACCACCTGGAGGGGACAAGGGGGGAGTTTAGGGCAGGCAGTAACGAGGTGTTGCAGGGAGAGGCATTGGGCTGTGAGTGTGGGGTGGACTGGAGGGACAGCGCCCAGAGCAGGGATGGACTGCCTTCTGAGAGCACCCAGAGTGTCCACCTGTGTTCTACCGCCTGTGTTAGGAGAGCAGCATGGGACCCTACTTGCCTGTGGTCCCCTGGGTGGACCTGCACCATTGTCTCACACTGGCGACCCTGGACATCCCACAGGCCCCTCATAGTCATGGTGCCCACCGGCCTCTGCCCTTTTCCTGTAGGAGGCACCACCTCTGGCCAGAAACCCAGGCAGCGCCCCAAGGCTCCTCTGCCCAGCCCACCAGGCGGCCCTCAGCTAGCCTCAGGGCACTTTGAGCAAGCCACCCCATGCTCTGGCCTTGGTTTCCTCATCCATAAAAAGCGCATTTCGGGAACATCCTCAAATCTCGTGCTTATGAATTGCAGAGTCAAGACTTGACATAGGGCTTTGGCCCCAACACCAAGACCACTGCCAAAGGCACAGCACCTCCCTGGAGGGCCAGCCTCACTGCTCTGCCTGCGGCTCCCCGACCACACTCATAGCCATGTCTGCTCATCAGCACACACCAGGGCTGTGTGCACGCTGCCCTCCCACCTGGGTGAGGCGCTGGGCCAGCCCAAGGACACACCTGGAAAAGACAGGCCCTGCCCCAGGGAGTGCATGTGTGGTAGTGGGGCCTTAACCCAATCGCTCTGCTGGGTCTCCCGAGAGGGCTGCCTGGAGGAGGTGGCTTTAAAGTGAAGGCAGTAGTTACCTCCCAGGCACTGAGTCCGGGGAGAATTTGAGAGTCTTGGTAGGATCAGAACCAGGCTTCTGAAATAAAGTGAGGGGAGGGGCTGTGCAGGTATGACCGCCTTCCCTTCCCTGTAACCTACCCTTCCCACCCCCACCCGCTGCCACCAGGGCAACTTAGCAGCCTCTCTTAGAGTCCCTTCTGGGGGGTGGGGTGGGGGGAGAAATTCCCAGACAGGCCTTTTAGAAAAGCTGAAACATTCAATATAAATAATTAATGCTAGATTTTTAAAATTAAATTTTAATACATTCTTATTAATTTTAGACAAACTCCCTGGCAAGTCATTCACTGTGAGTGATTGAGGTAACTGGAGACGTGAGGGGTGTCCCCAGCCGCTGGGTGCGCAAGGCCTCAGGTCTGGGGTCCCGGCCCAGCTGGGCTCATCTCTCTGGGCTTTGCTTTCCTCCTCAGCAGAACGGGACTGCCGGCTGCCCTGCCAGAGCTGCCCTGCGCAGCCAGCGGACAGTGCTATGACGTGCAAGGGGTGGTGGGTGGAGGTGTCATTATTATTTTTGCCATTCTGCTGAGGGTGGACTCCCAGGACTGGAGTGGGGTTTCATTTCTCAACCATTAGCCCCTGGAGGCTGGGCTCACCTCCTTTGCTGCCCCCTCCCCAGCCCAAGAGCTTAGCCCGGAGCGAATGAATGAGTGAGGATCCCTCCGTGGGAACAGCACTTGGACTTTTGGGCTGGGTCTGAACCTATTTGGGGCTGACCCTCGGAACTGACGGCTCCTCCCACCCTGCGTGCTGGCCGGGGGAGGCCAGGCCTGCTGGGAGCTGGGGGGCCCTGGAGAAGGGACAGGGCTCCTGCCGGGAACTCACAGCCTGAAGGGAAGAGGCAGGAAAAGATACGCCACAGTGCTGTGGGATCCAGGCATGCACTGTCCGTGTTTATTGAGCGCCTGCTGTATGCTGGGATCTAGTGTGCTGAGCACCGTGATGGGGACGTGGGAAAGGTGGGCCCGGGCTACATAGGGGGCTTGGGGGAGGCTTTGGCGGAACAGCCAACTCTTTTTCTTGGGGGAGGAAGGTGCACAGAGGGGGTCCAGGCGCGCGGTCTCAGACAACTTTCGGAGTGTCCGGGATTGTGTCTGGCTGCCAGTCTGGGCCCCTCGGGGATCCTTTCTTCTGACATTCCTTCCCCTACCCCAGCCCCTTCGCAGCCTGCGGTGCTGAAAGGGCAGCAGAGCGCTTCCTCCGCCTCCCCCTACCCCCAACCCCAGCTTGCAGGTGAGGAAACTGAGGCCAGGGGAGTCCCGGGAAGGCCTGTCCGGGCAACCGGGGAGTTGGTGGCCGAGTGTGGCCCAGGCCCCCGGGCTGGGCCTCCCAGCCTGGCGCTGACCGCGGGGCTGCGCCCTCGCCCGGCGGGGCGGTGGGGGAGGCGGCGTGGGGCCCGGACCGGAGCGGAGCGCGCTCCCGGCGGACGCGGCCACGGCGCCCCGCGCGAGGGGCCGGGATGGGCAGTCATCAGTCTTCCCAGGTGTGTCGCGTGGTCCCTGGGCTCAGCACCCCGTCCCCCTTTAATGCCAATCATGGCACGGAAAGCCGAGGGAAAGCCCCCGGGAGCGGCCTCTCCAGAGTGATGGAGAGCCCGCCCCGCGCCCCCCGCTCCGCGCAGGAAGTGCGATGCCGCCCGGGCCGCTCTTGGTCCCCGTCGTTCGCTGGCGCCCGCAGGGTTAACGGCAACGGTGGGTCCCCCCACCGGGCGCGCAGAGGGGGTGCCCGGCTGAGTGGGGCTGGGCGGGGAGGGTCTCCAAGCCGCGCGCGGGCGGGTCTGCGCAAGCCCGGCAGGGAGCCCCACCGGCGAGCCGGGCGGGCAAGGGTTAATCCCTCGGGCCCGGGAGGGGCGGACCAGGCCCAGAACCCCAGAATCTGAGGGCAGCAGGGTCTCCGATGTGAGGAGTCTGAGGTCCCGAATGCCATCACTCTCGGATTGTGTGTGTCGGGCTCTGCAATCCGTATGGCCCCCAATTCCCGGATCCGAACATTTTCTCACTCGGAGATTCTGAGATTCCGGGACTCGGCTTCCTCCGGGAGGGAGCGCAGGGCTAGAAGGGTTAACGGGCGGGGCGG
>NW_017731393.1:3990043-4000411 GCF_001890085.2 Hipposideros armiger
GCCGCGGCCACGGGAGAGTTAACGGGACCGAGCCGGGTCCCCCTCCTTCGGGCGAGCTTGGGATCGCCCCGGGCCGTGCCATCCCGAGTCCCGGAGTCCCGGAGCCAGCCCCTTCCTCCCTCTCGGGGGGGCGTAACTAGGTGCCAGGGAGCGCGGCGGCCCGGGCGGGCTCACCTGTTACTCGGCCGTGGCCCCGCGCACCCACTGAGTCCCAGGGACCGCGGCCGGGGGTTGGAGGCTGGGGGCGCGCGGGCCAGGCTTCCCACCCAGCGAGCCACGCGGGGGTGCCCCGCCGCCGCGCCCGCCTGTGCCCGCGGTGCCCGGCTCCGCCCGGCGCGGCCACGGAGCGCACGCCTCCTGCCTGCTGACCCTCTCGTTTGGTTTCTCGCAGGCCTCTGCCGCAGACATGGAGAAACTCAGGTGAGTGGAGCGTCTTCCGTGCCGCGGCTCGCGGGCCGGGTCGGGGTGGGGGCGCTGAAGGGCGAGGGGAGAGGGCTGCGCCGGAGCGCATCTCCCGGGCCGCCTGCGGCGGGGCTGCCCCGACCGAGGTGCTGAGTGTGGTGCGTGTGTGCGCGGTGAGACAACGGGGAGCCTCGCGCCGGGGGCTCGTCGGCCGGACCCGGGCCGCTGCAGCTGGGGGAGGGGGTGCGCCGCCAGGGTCCGGCCTGGCCTCCGCGGTCCCGCGTGCCCTGCCCTGGACTCTCGGTTGTCTCCTGGGACCCTCCGGGTTTCCGCTCCTGCTGTTACGCACTGGTCTGCAGCGCCGGCTGGCCCCCCCCACCCCCAGCTGACAGTTGCCTGGTTCTGAGCTTTTAAGTTTACGCCTCGTGGGGGCGGGGGTGGGGGGTGGCGTCCTCGCGGCTGGCCGAGGCAGTGGCGTCTTGGAGCCATTTTGGGGGAATCCCGCGACGGCGTCTGGGGAGTGTCCCCCGCGGCCTCCCTCCTGGTGCTCAAGTTTGAGCCCTTGTGGACTCCCCTGGGCTCCCTTCATGGCCCTCCGCAGCCCGGGGATCAGCCGGTTTGAATATTCACGACTTCCTCTGAGACTTCCCTTGGCTACCCTCACCCCCACTTTGGGAACACCCCTCCTGTGTTTTCCTTCCGGAGTCTGAGCCGAGGCGTTGTGTGAGCAGCAGGCCCAGCTCTGGCTGCTGGGTTTCAGCACCGTCAACCCGGGCTGGAGGGTCTCTTGCACCCTTCCCCCGCTCCCCGTTCTCCCAAGGCCAGAATTGGCATCGGCGGGGAGGACTCTAGGTGATAGGTTCGCTCTTTCCACCAAGGGTTAGGGACCCAAGAGAGCCCAGGCTTGTTTCAGGGCAGGTCCCTGGGTCTAGGGGAGAGGAGCCAGCACATTCCCAGGTGACTCTTAGTGCAGTGGATGAGTCACCTGGGAATGTCCAGGTGGGAGCCTAGGGACAGGTGGGCTTACACAGAGACCCCAGAGTGAACACCAGAGCAGGGCCATCTCCTGGCCACTGAGCTGGAGTGCAGCTTTCCCTTGTGGGTCCCACAGGGCCAGGACCCATTTGTCCTGCGCTGGTAGGAGAGGTCCAGCCTATTAGGCTGCAGGGGCTCAGACCCCAAACCTGATGCCTGTCAGCCAGGCCCATCTTGTCATGGTCAATATCCAAGTTGGGGCTGGTGAGGCCCAGAGAGCAGCAGCTCTGTCTCCAGGCACACAGATGAGCTCAGGACAGGGCCCTCCCAGGTACCCCACATTGGCTGTACCCCCACCAGTGTTGGGCTCCCTCTGGGGAGGAGACAGCTAGGACTTGAGAAAAAGACATTCATGGGGTGCCCTGAGGCCAGCCTTGAGGGGGAGGGTGTCTCCTCTGTGTTTCTCTCTCTCTCTCCATGCCCATCTAAGTCTCTTGAGTACCTATCTTTGTGCTCTGGGTAATGGGAGCAGAGACATGGCTCAGCCTGGTTGGGGACACAGGTAGGTGGGTGAGTCAGGTGGACAGGTAAACCAGGTGGCAGATCCTGTGCCTGCGCTGCTGAGGGCGCCAGGCATCTCTTTGCTGGCTGAGCTGAGGGCTACCCTGGGCTGAGTCCTGAAGGCTGGTGGCAGTGGCCGGGGCCTGGGCTTCTGGGCTGCATTGGGTCACATGTCCTTTTGGCCAAGGCAGGATTCCGGAGCTGGCAGGACCCAGCACAGCCTCCAGAATTGGGGGTGTCCTGCCTTCCTCCCCATCTCACCCCATTAGTGTTCTCAGAGCTGCCTCAAGGGCTTTTCTAGACCATTCCTTCCTGGCCAGTGAGGGGGCTGCCCCTGTAGGGGTGTGTCCTGCGTTTAGTGCCAGGAGTCAAGAACCAAAAGGTCCAGAGAGATGCGGGGGAAACTGGTCAGCGTGGCCTCCCGTGGGGAAGGTCTCAGGGCTTGGGGTCCCACACACTTGGGTTTTAGCACCATCAAGACTTGTCTGGCCAAGTCCTGACCCTCGCTGGGCCTCAGTTTCCCCATCTGTAAAGTGAATGTCCTAACCACCTCACCATGCAGGGCTGTTGGGAGGATGACATGAGTGAGCTACTGTGGCTGACACCCCACACGTGGGACCTGGACCATAGCAGGGGCCCTAGGCAGAGGTTCACTTTGGGGGCATCAGAACTGCAGGACTACAGGTCCCCAAAGCAGGAGAAGACTCATCTGTGGTCCCAGGTAAGGGTTCCTGGGGGGCTCCTGTGCCCTGGTCCTGCCTCCTGGCCCTAGAGTGCGATTTCTGCACATGAAGGCAGGACCTGGAATCTGAATTGAGAGGGCAGGCCCTTTGCCCCCCCGCCCACCCCAATCTGGGCTCATGGGAAGGTCCAGTAAATACTTTTTGAATGAGCAAAAAGATTATACCATTTCGACCCTCAGCGTCTCTCCTTGTGGGCAGGTATGTAGCCAGGCTCCCCCAGCCCCAGCCCTCTAGCCTGGCTCCCCTGGTGCCCACTCTCCACCAAGCACCCCACTTCTGAGTCCCCAACAAGCTGTCACCTGCACGCCTCTCTGCCTTTGCCCGTGCTGTTCCTACTGCCCAGTATGCCCTTCCACCTGCCTTCTTATCCACATGACCAACTATTGGTCCTCCCTGTCACCTTTTTTCTGTGGCTTTTGTGACCCCCTTGTCCGTCACCCCCAAGTGGACTCATTCACCTGCTGTGTACCAAGTTCCGCGTGGGATGCTGAGACACAGTAAGACCCAGGCCAGCCCTACAGAGCAGGGACACAGGTCCATCAACGGACCTTCCCAGGGATCCCAGGTTGGGGACACTGGCCTGGGGAATCAGGGTGGGCCTCCTGGAAGCAGGGACACTTGAGCCCAGGCTTGAAGGAAGGATAGGAGTTTGCAAGGAGAATAGACAGGATGGAAGGCCCAGGGGCCTGAGGAAGCAGGGTGTGTTCAGCGAGACAGGTGAGGGGCGGGGAGTGGAGGTCCCTGGGGCCCTCTCTCCCTGCTACCTGTAGTGTCCTCTATCCTCTCCACTTTGAGCACAGCCTGGGTCTGACCCCCGATTTCTCCAGCCCTAGCACCTGGCAAGGGCTGGCACACAGTAGAGCTCCCCCAGGTCTGGCCACCTCTGCTCTGGTCTATTATAGGCCCCCTGTCCCCTGCCCCCTGCCCCTGGCTTACTCAGCTATCCTGCCCGACTGCCTGAAAAACTCTTCCAGTGACACTGAAATATTTGCAGCCAGCTGCTCCTCTAATCCCCAAATTAATCCCCTCCTCTGTACAGGGTCCCTCTGCCCTTACCCCACCCCCACTCCCACCCCGCAGGGGCCACTTTGTCTGCTTTGTGCCTTTGGGAAAGCTTCCGCTGTGTAAGCCTCAGTCCCCTCCTCTGTCATGTAGGAAAGCGGGTCAGGCGCATTGCATGGTGCCTGGGACTCAGAAGTTCCCCCGGAGACCCAGAGCTATTCCCGGAACGAGTCCACCCCTCCCCCCAAAATAGAACTTTTTCAAAGTCCTGAACTGTGGTAAGTGTACAGAAAAAGTAACCAAGATCTGTGAAGTTTAGGACAACTACCAGTGACAACCACCCAGGTCAGGTTGAATGCTGCCAGCCCCCCTGAGGTCTCCAATATCCTGACTTTTGTGATAAGCAGTCCTGTTTTGTCACAGTTTGGCCACCTAGGTGAGCATACCTAGCCGACACAGTTTTACTTGCCTGGTCTAGAACCTCCTATACGTGGAGTCTTTCAGCCGTGGTTTTCAGGCTGGTTCTTTTTCATCACATCATGTTTGAAAGAGTCCTTGTTGGTAGTGCGTGGAGCTGTCCATTGCTGGCTGTCTTGGGGAACAGCATTTACGACTGAAGTTACTTCAGTCTGTTTATTCATGGATGGACATCTGGGCAGCTTTCAGCTTGGACCACTGAGAATGAAGGTCCCATCCAGGTGATCCAGGGAACAGGGGCTGCATTTCTGGGGGTGTACCCCAGAGCAGAGCTGTTGGGCCATAGGGCATGCATACAGTCAACTTTAGAAGATAGGGCCACACTCTCCTGGGGGCTTCTGCCAGTCACCCTCTCAGCAGTACCTGAAGTTCCTGTGTCTTCACAGCCTCACAGCACTTGGCACTGTCAGGTGGTGGGCGTGTGCTGTTTCTTGCACTTCCCTGGATGACTGCCCACTTGGGTTTCCTTTTTTGTGGGGTCTGAGTGCGTTTTTCAATCAAGTTGTCCTATGGATCTGTAGGAGTTCTTCAGATAGTCCTCGTCAGTTACCCGTGTGGCAAATACCTCTCCTGCTTCTCACCCTTTAAGTGGTCCTCTGATGAACAGAAGTTCATATTTTTAATCTGTTGAATGTTTAAGGCTTTCACTTTTTTATTTAAATTTGTTGTGTCGTGTTTAAGAAACTTTTCTGATGTCATGAACTTACTGGCTTTCAATCCATTTGAGATTGATTTTTGTGTATGGTTTGAGGTTGGGCTTCTTCTTTCTTTTTTTTTTTCTTTTGCACACGGACACCCAAATGTTCCTGCCCATACGCTGATTCATTTATATTACTAGTATTTGTTAGGTCTGGGCCATGCCAGACAGTGTTCTCTATGCTGGAAGATACTATGGGGAAATGCCAGGCTGATGTCCTAGAGATAGAGACAGACAGTTGTCAGGTCGTCTTATAAATGTAAAATCACCTTACCTCATCTCACATGACTCTCTCCTTGCCTGTTCCCCTCTAGCCACCAAGACATATCAGACAGTCTCCTGCCCCAGGGCCTTTGCACATGCTGTTTCCGTCTATCTGAAAGCTCTTCCCCAGATATCCACATGACTCTGGCCTCCTTTCCTTTCACATCTTTCTCAATGTTATCCGTGGGGTGCTGGTGGTGGGGGAGCTTTCCTGACCACTCACTCTGTTTATAATTATAACCCCCTCCCCTGTCTTCCCCTTTCCTGCTTTAATTGTCCCTGACACCTTGATCCCCACTAGACTCACAATTTTATTTATTTATTTATTTATTTATTTATTTATTTATTTATTTATTTATCTTCTTTATCGCCTGTCTCCCCCCCCCCAGAACAGCAGCCCACTGGTGATCCCCAATGCTTAGAATTGGCACCTAATAGGTGCTCAATGAATGATTTTGAATGATACTGAGCTGTGGCGAATGGTGAGGAAGAAGGAGGCAGAGGACAGCTTTTCCCCCACTCTTCATGATGCCCAAAAGGGGGACTCCCCATTCTGCCCTGCAGAGAGGGGGATGTTGGGGAGCACTCATGCCCCCGCCCCCTCCCTCCTTCCTCAGAGACTGGTGATTGTGCTTTTAGTTTTTTTTAAAGATTTTATTGAGGAATTGGGGAAGGGAACAGTGTTGGGGAATTGGGGAAGGGGAACATTGTGTTTTTCCAGGACCCATCAGCTCCAAGTCAAGTTGTTGTCCTTCAGTCTTAGTTGTGGAGGGCACAAGCTCACCTCCAAGTCCAGTCGCCACTTTCAATCTAGTTGCAGGGGGGCACAGCCCACCATCCCATACGGGAGTCGGACTGGCCACCTTGTTGTTAAGAGCACACACTCTCACCAGCTGAGCCATCTGGCCGCCCACTGGCAGCTCAGCGGCAGCTCAGCTTGGGCGCAGCTCACTGGCCCGTGTGGGAATCGAACCAGCAACTCTGTTGCTCAGAGCTCGCCCTCTAACCAACTGAGCCACCGGCTGGTCCCCTGTTTGTTTTTTTTAAGGTACCCACTGAGAGGCCCTGAGAGCTGTGAGAGCCTCCAGTGGAGAGATTTGGCCTCAACTGTCCACCTCTTGTGTCCTCCACTCTACCCCCAGCAGGCCTACCTCCCTAAGTGTGGTCCTTCAAGGCTCTTGGCCCCACTGCTAAAACTGATCCTAGTGGAAGAATGTTGATGGACTAATTCTCACTAAGGTGTGAATGACTACTGCCCTTTGATTTCTCCCTTTGGGAGTCAGGGCATTATAAAGAGACCCTCCACAGGGATTGTTCTCTCTTCCCTGCTTCTGACCTGCCCTTCAAAGTCTCTGGTCCCCACAACCCATCTGAGTCTTCATTCTTCTGCAAAGGCTCCCTGATGAAGTATGTGATTACAAAGATAGATTCACCTGGGTTTGAATCCCAGCTTTGACACTTACTGGCAGTGTGGCCTTGGGCAAGTTTCTGAACCTCTCTTAGAAAGCGTTCTGAGCATCGCATCATTAGCATGGAGCTCGGAGCATGGTTAATGTGCATGGGCCAGTTCTGGCCACTGACTGCCCACCCCTGTCTCAGATGGTGTCCCTTTGCCCTGTTTCCCCAACCACTGGCAGGTGTGACATTATTCCCACTGTGAAAGAGAGGACCCAGCGAGCTGAGAGGACCCCAGCTGAGAGGGGGATGTGACCGGCAGCCCTAGATTGTGTTAGGACCTGAGAGCATTTCAGAGTCAGGGGCAGGGGGCCAGCTCTGCTCACCCCCAGACTGTCTGCACTTTCCCTAGGAGGGCTCATCGCTGGTCCTGGTGGTGGCTGGGTATTAGAGCGAGATGCGCTGTGAGCCTGTTCCTCAACGTCCCAGGCCACCCCCGTTACCACAGGCAGAAAACCAACCCTGACTGCCATCTTGGGCCTCTACTCTGTACCAGGCGCCGTGGCCAACCCTCTCCTGGGGTTGTGGGGGCGAATTCTCCCTTCACCCCCACACAAGCTGAGAGTTTATTTGTGTTCCCGTGTCCCGAGGGGCCCACCAAGGCTGAGGGGCTCGTGGGCTGTGGTGTCAGGGGCAGTGCTGAGGTGTCTGCCTTGATGGAGTTGCTGCCACCTGAGACGGAGAAGATGGAGATAGGGTAGATCTGGGGGTCCATGAGATGCTTGTTGGGTGAACACAGCAGGACCTGAGGCCAAGTCTCCTGGGCTCCTCAGCCCTAAGCCCAACAGCAAGGGGTTGCTCTGCCGGGCAGGGTTTGTACCTCTGTGTCCTGTGCCCTGGCAGCAGGGGTGACGTCTAGGGTTGGGGGACTGGTGGTGACATTTGGAGTGGCCGCCCTGGGGAGGGTGCTAATCCTGACTACTCACTAGCCGGGTGCCCTTAACCCCATGAACCCTTCATCTGTACGACAGGCTGCGCCCCTTGTCAGGCCTTGGGTGAGGATGCAATGAAGAAATGCCAGTGGCACGCAGTAGGTGTTACTGGGTGATTGAAGGGGGGGTGGGAGGTCTCAGGGAAAGCTTCCAGAAGAGGTCATGATGGTCACAAGCGCTCTTCCGGGCTTTAATTACAGGCGGGGAAACCGAGGCCCAGAAAGGCAGCCTCCTTCCGGCCCACGGCTGATGCTGAAGTCACTGTCACGGCTCCACGCCTTTCCTCCCAGACTGTTTCACCCTCGGGACTATCTCCTGTGGGTGTGGGAAGTTTGGGGGTAGGTTGGGGGCTGAGGGTGGGGCAGGACCCACCAGGCACCGAGAGCACCTGGAGAGGCCATGAGGCATGGAGAGAGCGCAGGGGTGGGCCGGCCGCCCCACACCCCACAGTCCAGGGTTACTGATGAGCCTCCCGCAGTCCTGATTACCTTTATGATCCCCAGAATTCCAGAAAACAGGCCCTCCTGCCGATCCAATTACCCTGTGCCCGTGTCTGTTTGCGTTGGAGAGCCGGCTGGCGGGGTGCTCAAATTAGAGAAGCCAGCGTGGGTTCCTTGGTGGGCAGTAATGAACCTGATCATCAAAGTGTTGAGTGGCGGCCCCCTCTCACCTGGGCCCAAGGGCAGGGGATGACAGGTGCTGGGAGGTTAATTTGGGAGCCCTGCAGGCAGCTCCTTATCCGCTGTGGGGCTGACCGCCAGTCCTCCCCTCAGACACCCTGAACACCAGGACTGGAGGGCATGTATGGCCTCGGGGTAGGGGAGGGGTCCAGGACCAGGTGTGCATAATCCTGCCCTCCAGACGCCCCCAGTCCAGAGGGGGAGACAGACAGGAGAGTGACAACCAGCAGTACCCGTCTGGGTGCTAGGAAAGGGGGCTGGGCTGGGGTGCCCAGGAGCCCCATGCAGCTAGGGGTGAGAGGGCTTCCAGGGTGGGGCCCAGTGTAGCTCACCTCACCTCTCCTGAGGCAGCCTCCTTGGGGCTCCCCATCCTGGCTCACCCACCAGAGGGACATCCTCAAGCCCCAGCCTGCTGCCAGTCTTTCTGCTGTAGAGTGATGCTGGGGTGTCGAGAGGGAGGACCAGACCCTGGGCCCGTGCTCAGGGCCAGGTGCCCTGTGCCTCCTGCCCCGCCCCCCAGGCCTGGGCTCTGGCCAATCATCTGCAGGATGCACCTGCCCGGCCAGGGTGTTGTCACTTCCAGGCCTTTCCCCAGGCTGCACCCCGCACAGACAGCCAGTCACAGCGCTGTCCCTCATGACCGGCACGGGGACCTGTCCTGCAGGTGCCGGAGGCCTTCCTCCACGAGGTCCCCTCTGCTTCCCTGCTCGGGTTGCCAGATGAAGTACAGGACGCCCAGTGACATTTAAATTTCAGATAAACAGCTGGATGCTTGTTTAATGTATATCCCATGCAACGTTCGGGACATACACTAAACACTTACTAGCTCTTGGTCTGAAATTCAAGTTCCACCCTCTTGTGATCATTTCAGGAAGTTCAGCTTTTATAGAAAACGGGAAGCAACTTCTTTGGGCCTGGCCAGGCGAACAAAACCAAACTGTAAAGCTCCAAAACTCAGGGGCAGGAAAAGCCCAAAGCACCGGACCCTGCAGAAGGGCGTTTGGGGTGGGTTGTCAGCAGGCCCGCAGCCTAGACCTGGGGTGGACACTTCCCCGCTCCTAGCCTCAGTTTGCCCATCTGTAAAATGCGCTCACTTGTGTTTTTCATTCATTCAACAAATGCTCATTGGGCTCTCCTGTGTGCCTGGCTCAGGGTGGGTCTCACCAAGAGAGCTGCACGTGTACGTTGAATGAGGGAGCAGAGGAGCAGCCATCGGG
The DNA here is from genome assembly GCF_001890085.2 of Hipposideros armiger. Lineage (NCBI taxonomy): Eukaryota > Metazoa > Chordata > Mammalia > Chiroptera > Hipposideridae > Hipposideros > Hipposideros armiger. The sequence continues at coordinate 3,999,449 of NW_017731393.1, forward strand.
GTCCCCGGGGACAGGGGTCCAGGCAGCAGGGACTATAGGAGTGAAGGCTCTGAGGCAGGAGTATGCTCAATGTGGCTGGAGCCGGGCAGGTGCAAGTGTGGTCCAGGGGGTGATGGGGAGGCCCCTGCCCATCAGGTGTGAACATGTTGGAACTGACCCAAGTGAGGCAGGGGACAGGGGCAGGTTTTGAACGGAGCGGGGATGGATCTGATTTGGTTTCAACAGGTCCGCTCTGGCCGAGGGTGACAGGCACGAGCCAGTTAGGAGGCTGGGCAGCAGTCCCACGAGAGAAGCCAGGCCCAGGTGGCACTGGAAGCTGAGCCAGGGGGATTTGCTGCCAGCCTGGGAGAACAGGAGAGGAAGAAAGGCGTCAGGGATGCCTGCGGGCACGGGCATGGGGCCCGCTGTGCTGGGGGGCGGCGGGGAGGGAAGGCTGTGGATTTGGGGAGGCTGAGCAGCATTCACGTGGGCCCTGCAGATCTGAGCTGCCTGCAGTCATCCCAGGGCCATAGAGGCAGCAGGGGAAGGCATGCCTGGAGTCAGGGGAGACATGAATGTGGGGGTCCTCAGCAGAGCGATGGTATCTGTGGCTGGGGTCACCATGGAGTGAGTGTACCCAGGGAAGGGGAGAGGCTGGAGGCCTGATCCCAGGGACCCACTGGTGGCAGGAGGTCAGGGAGCGGAGGAGCGTCCACGGAGAGGCCAGGACAGGCAGCGGGAGGAGGTGTGTGTGAGGAGAGAGGGGTCGGCTGTGTCACTGGCTGCTGAAGGGTCAGGTCACGTGAGGGCTGAGAAGGGCCCAACAAAAGCAGGTTCGGTGACATGGAGGGGACAAGAGACAGGTGGGCATTGGTCCTGGCAGGATGGGAGCGAGGACAGACATTTCCACGGAGCAGAGAACGGGGCGGTACCGGGAGGGTCAAGAGAGCGTTTCTGTGAACATGGAAGAACTAACTGCACGAC